>NC_030988.1:4711244-4724579 GCF_000149955.1 Fusarium oxysporum f. sp. lycopersici 4287 | reverse complement strand
TTGACTGCGAGATAACACTCTCCATCATTGGATTCATAATGGCCTACGATCTGATCAAAATTCTTTTCGGGGTCCTCGGAATTGAAGGGCGACGGCTGGGCGGTGTCCTGCCACATTCGTGGCCCTGACGCATCGTCAAAAACCCATAGAAGGCAGTCTGGGCTTGTCCAGTCCGATGAAGTCGCATCTAAAGTCTCGGCACAAACACCATAAAACACCCATGGCCCTACTTGAGTAGTTACGAGTATTTCCTTTATCACGACGTGGGCAGACCAGGGAGTGCGTATATGGGCACTTGCCTCGTCGCCGTTGTAGGCACCTCGGGGCTGCCATCGTATGTGGCAAGGTTTGATTACGATTTTTATGTTAGAGGTAACCTTAGTTTAGTATCAGGCATGTGAACGACATTGTTTCTCAGAGTCCAATGGCTGGAGGAAATACCTGTTTATATACCCTACGATCCCAGGTTCAAGCTGTCCGTGTGGGAACTATTGATGAAATAACAGACTGGCTCTTCCTGAGACTGTTTAGGCTGTTAGAATTTGAAGTCCTTTTACTTGTATCAAGGGGCTGTTTTCTGATTCGAGCCGGATTACGTTGTGAAGCTTGGTTGTGAGGCCGGAAATCGCCGCAATTGGGTGTATCGGAACGATACGTGGTAAAGCTGTTCCTCCACCGCTCGCAGCATCATCCAGACACCAATTCTAGATCAAAAGTATTCATTAACTTATCGTAGTGGTATTTGGACAGCCTGTTCTCTGCCATCGCCAGAGGTCTCTACGAGTTCCGGAAGGCGTGATAGTAGACATATGTAGTACACTTTCGGATTCTCCGTTGTGCGATGTTAGAATGCACTTTGGCCCAACTGGCATCATACACAAAACTCTATCCCTGCATAGCAAGGAGTCGGTGGGTTGGGCCCGAAGTTACAGAAGCCAACAGATATGACATGTATGAGAATAAATTACATACACATCAACTCCTATATTGCCTGGACTCAATTCTCTTTCCTATTCGCGCTGCATCGTTACGCTCTCTTTCCGCAATTGAAATCGATACTATCATCTGGGGACGCTTTACTTTACGACAAGAATCATACATGCATCAACAAATCATATTATACCTAATACTTAGGATCACAACATCTTTTCTCAACCCTCGAGCAGCTCCACTTCAAGAGAAGGTAATTCAGCCGTCGGAGACTTATTGTATAAATGGGCAGGGACCTCAGATATACCAACAATATGATACATACCAAGAATTTGGGCAATCTCGAAAAGATCAACTGGCATAAAAAGCTTGCTACTATACAAGTTTCGGGCAGGGATTTGACACTACCCCGACTGCTCCTGCTCTACTTGCCAACCATCAGCTACGCTCGGCTCTTTCCAAAGGTTTACAACAGATGATGACTTAGACGACTGGCTGAACACTTGACTGTTTGCTGTTGCCGTCTAAGTGAAGCGATTTTACTTTCCCCTGGCTTTCTTATTCTCATGTATCCGGACTGGTAGTCTGAACCCTCTGACTCGCAACATCTGCATGTGTTCTGCAGAAGAGAATATCTCTGACCGGAACACTTCTATCCTAGTTTGTGGAAAGAAGAAGCAATGTGAAAGCCCCCCGATGCCACTGGTCCAGTCAAGATTTGCAGACCCCCTCCCTTACTTAGCCCTGCTGTTGCCTATATTGTTTGCACGCCGCTCTGAGGTTGCCGTCCTTCGACATTCGACAATCATAGCCAGGGGTGCGTTCTGGGATGTACTGACTTGCCCTTGGTGAGGCATCTTACCTTAAACCTGTCATCTATTCCTTCTCCCCTAGCCACGACGCAGGACACCCTTGTGGGACGATTTAGTACTCAAGGAAGTGATGTCCCCCCCGAGTCTCATATCCCAACTTCCTTCTTCAAACCGTCTTTGTTACATATTCTACTGGGTGCCAAATTGATTCCGTCTCTCTCAACTTGGGTATACACGGTCCCAGCTCCAAAGCACTTTTCGTCTTTCCTCTCCTCTTATTGGCCATCTACTCGACCCCGGAAAAGTCGATACAATGACTGGCTTGCTGGTTTCTTCCGGCTCGAGTGCCAAGGCCGTCGTTGACACAACCAAAGACTTCCTAAGATGCTACAAGAATCACGCTTTGACAAAACAGTCGATAACCGTTCCTGAGCCCGTGTATCCCACCAAATCCTTCAGCATTTCCCTTGATGGGAAACTGCTCTATTCTCCCCCTAGTAGCACGAAGCTTGAGATCTCCCCACTAGCATATGCCGTCATTGAAGGAGAAAGCACGGTGATTTCTGAGCTCCCGGCCGGTTTGAAGCAGAGTATGCAGAGCTCGCAGTTTCAGGATGAGATCGACAATGCTCTGTTTCTGGCTGACTTTTTCGGACAAGAAGAAGCGAGCGATTTGCTTCTGGAATATAGACCGGACCCAGGACGTAAGCATTCGTCCAATGGTCTACATGGTGCCGCGGGCCGGGGTCTTGAGGAAGAGATCCTGGAATATATCTGGTTTTCTGGCGCTGACCCTGATGTTCTGGATGGGTTTGGCGGTACGCCAATCATGTATGCGATGCAGTTGCCGGCACCGCATGATTGGAAGATCATCGAGCTTCTCATTGAGGAAGGAGCGGATCCATGCTACGGTATCTGTATTGGTGACGTCTCTTGGCCCTATCCCGACATCGCAAAGGCTATGGGCAAGCCGGATCTAACGAAGCTATTGGAAGAAGCAATCTTGGAAATGTCAGAAGACGAGGAAACAGATGTCCCGTCGCGGTGTTGATCAACTTGCGCGAGTGTTATGGCTGTGTCCATGCCCATGCTTTCCTATGAATATCTTGTTGAGTTGTTAGGTAGTTACAAATGCTTATCTACTAAGTATCGATTTTATTCTTCTTGTCTCATACTCCTCTTAAACATACTCAGCTTTGCCCCAGCCTTACAATGAATGATATAGTATACTTTGGGTTGCCGTTATGCAGCCATCAAAGCATTGCTGCCGTCCTCGTCATGATCATGTTGCTTGCCGGTGCCCCCAAGTTGCTACGAGTGCTTGTAAGTCGCCAAGAATCTCTGCTCTACTCCGAGCATGTATGTCCCTGTGAATTGGCTTTGGTCTACCGCCGAACGGTAACCTAAAAAATGCCTTGAAGAGTCAGAAGTATTGTAATGCCAGAAATGCTTCGTCAAGGCTATAAAATTACTGATCAGAGAAACACTAGAGGACAAAGGTGTTACGAGAGTTGAACGAAAGGAGGGCTTGCATAGCGGAACAGAGGGAAAACCCACCCAATTCAATGTGATACCGAGACGTTTATACCCGTTGACTACCATCTACATCGGGGATCCGCCGCCTTGCACCTATCGAACATTCTCTGAGGACTAGTTCTAACAGAGACCGTACTCTACCAATGGTTCCTGCCCAGTCGCTTTTAACAGTGCAACGCGGACAATCGTACACCCAAAAGCTAAGTCACCAATAAGCTTTGGGAATGCCATAAATGCGTGTCGAATGGAACCGTCTACACATTAAGCAGTTACTCCAAGAAAATAGGATCCCCTAGAATTTGGATGCTTTCTTGCGTCAGCACATCATAAACTGTTCCTGACGCCATAGATGTCCAGGATGCCAACGCGGACGCGATAAATGATTCAATCACGATTCCTGCAATTGGCGCGCAAGGAGGGAAAGCCGTAGCTGTAACTGAACAACCAACCGCACCCAATAAAGAGCCGACAAACCCTACATAACCACCCGTCATTGCTAGGTTCCCCTGATTTTGGGGCAGGAGGCCGACAAAGTTAAGATGCAGCCTCTCCTCACGTGGATCTCGACGAATGGCAAACCACACAAGGTCGGCACCTCGATACCTGCCCCCGGTAATGACCAGCGGTAGCAGTTCGTCAGCAAAGGCAATGGGATGGTCCATCACGAGCGGGTAGTAGGCTGGAATAACAAGATGGAACACGGCGGCACGCCTATAATCAGTCGTTGCAATAAGAGCTTCTCTATCGGCTCGCATCCTCAGGCATATTGTCGCAAGATCATGATGATAGCCACCAAACGCAGGACCAAGGGGATCTTCTGCCTGTCTTCCTTCGAATGCAGGATACCAATCGCTGTCCGGGTGCCATACATAGAAGAAGTGATGTTGACCATCCTGTGTACCGTCGACGGCAGCCATCTCATTCTGGACGAAGCGATGCACGTAGGCTCCGAACCCACCATGACCCCAACCTTGCACCCTGGCGACGTTTGCAATCTCGAGTTCGGATCGTATGGCATCGAGGCTTGCACCGACTCTTCTGATGGCACTCGCGACATCCAACAGTACCAAAGATATAGAGCCCAGGGCGGCGGCCTCGAAGTAGGCTAGGAAGGTTGGGGTCGAATTGAACGCATTGGGAACGACCCGAATTTCTCTCGCTTGAATGCCGTTGAGCAACTGCGGCAGAGCGTCTCGTACCTCCTGGTACGTCTGCTCTTGCTGCCTCGAAGCTCTCCGTTCTCCCCTCTGCGTCAGCAACTGAGATAGCCCTAGCGCTAGGAGCCCCATTGTCTGGCGAGTTGAAGAGCCTGCTGGTAATTGAGGCTGGAGATGATGCGGGGAACGGCGAGACTCATTTCGAAGATTATCACGACCAGGTAGGCAGAATTGTAAGTGAGGGCCTCTAGGGTTGTCTTCAGGAGTGCCTGGTTATCGAACAGCGAACTGGGGTCCAAAATGATCGAGGAAAAGCGACAAGGCGAGACCAAGTGTATTCATTGGCAGGACCCCGATACTGAGCATCATCAGAAATGAAGAGGGGTAATCCAAGCGTGCCGGCCTTGTGTGTGGTCATCTGAGACATGCATGGCGTTGGCCAACCAAACACCTACAGGAATGGCCGTTGGATGCATGGACGTCGAAAGTACTTCAGCTGTTTGGTATGCCTTTGCGCGATTGTGAGGAGGACCAACAACAATTGCCAGTTGTGCTGGGAAATGAGGTCTGTTGCCGGCTGGTGAGTGCAAGTGTTAACGTTTGAACCTGCCTAGGACGATCGTGCCTTCTCGCTCTTGCTGGCCGTCTCCACGCGTCACGTGTCACAGGAAACACGAAACGCGATACGCACGCGATACGCGTGCGCCATAGCTGATGCATCTCACATCACAATTCACATTGCATGCACAAATCCATCTCACATCACAATTCATTAACAAACACATGTACCTATCGCACGCCCATCTTTTTTGCAGGCCCAACCATGCACGCTCGCTTCAACTCCGAGCTCCTACCAACTCCGTGCTCCACCCGTTTCCACAAACGGCATTGCTAAGGACCACGCGATAGTTAGGCCTCGACGCTCTCCCCGTCACTTTTTTCGGCCACCATACCAGCCCGCATCTTGGTAGAACACAGCAACTGCGCAGCATCATCCAGCATCTGCTGAATGACCAAGGGCGTGCCGAATCGTGCCGCATAGAATGAGTAGATGACGACCGAGGCGCAACCCAAGCAGAGCAGGACACCCAATGTGAAGGAGATGAACTTGCATCGTCCTGCAAGCCTCGCATCACCAGTCGCCAGCTCAAAAAGCAGTGACCAGGTCCAGGTCAAGTACATTGTACGAATCGAGACGCAGACAAACACCATCGCTATCCCGCCAAACGCCGCATACGTGAGCATCCTTCCTCGACTTCCATTCATTCTGGTCACCGCAAAGACCGGCACAGCACCCCAGATCATGAAAACAAGGAGTATCGTATCAAGGATAAGGTATCCCAAGACCTCCCTTGCTTCCTTCTCCAGTCCCGAATCAATAAGGGCCGGCCAAAGCTGGTTTTGAGTACACCATGCCAGAAGGCTTGGTGTCGCTGGTACGCCGACCAACAAGGTCAATTGGAGGACGAAGAGCACGGATGCAAGCAAGTATCGCCCAAACCGCGACAGAAGTGTAGTGGCCTCCGGGAAGGGGTCTCTGTGGATGGACCAAATGACAAACTTTCTGTCGCGTTGGCGGGCCATGTCAACGGCCTCGGTTGTGTTCTTTTTTTTACTAGTGGACAGCCAGGTCAACATGCCTCTTGTCTAGATACGGCAAGTTGTCAAAGTAGGCATAGGCGAGGAAAATCTGGTGCAATAGCTGTGGCTGAATGGAGAGTTGAAGCCAGTTACGTGTCTGCTGTCCTGATGCTCACCTCGACCGATTGTTACACTAATATTTATGCCCAAACGCCCTGTTGCTCGGCTGTGTCGGGGTCGAACCACGCCGTTGCATAACGTACCCTCAATACAGCTCAAAAGTGACGCTTCATCCCATGACAATATGGATCAGAAGGCGCGGCGGCTACGGGACTTTCGGGACCGTTCTTGTTTTGTGAGTAGATCTCACGTTGCTTCTCGCTATGAGAGGCGACTACCTTGATGCATCAGAGTACTGTCACAATTCTGGCCGGTATAGCCCCAGCCCAGATCGGAATTTGTTTCCATTTAAACAAAAAATCCGTAAGCATAAGCCTGGATATGAATTAAAAGTTGTGGTAAAGCTCGTGTAGCTGTTCGTTATGCGTATGGACCTCAGCGGTTGTTCTCCTGGTATGTTGATCCAACAATTAGCAAGAGAAGCTCAGGATTGTTCGTCAGCCTAATTTGAACATCATAGAGAATGGGCCAAGTGTGGACAGCTAGAGGTTTTAATCCTAAAATTACGCATGGTGTAAGAATACCTTATATGAATGACACGAACCAGCTCTTTATTATGGGGATGTTGGAGAACAATGACGACGCTGTCATATCATTCGAAGACCCTGCACGCGATTATGAAAGCGCAGAGATAGTAGAAATTTTAAATGGAAAGGTGTAGTTATCATTGCTGATCCTCACGTTGGTGGGACTTCTATGGTGGATTTGCATGGTGAGCTGGAAACTGCAGTACAAATCACGGAAATAAGAGCGGAATACTATAAATAGATCAAACGCCGATAAGCCGATAACATTATCGATAAACAGAGTTCGGCAGATAAGCCGATAAGCACGGCGCTACCCACAATCTCCAATCGCACATCACATCTAACCACGGCGAATGGCACCAGAACCAGACAAACGAATTAAAAACTGACCAGCAAGCTGCGACCACTCAGACAACGAACGACAACAACCTGGCAAGAAACGAAAACTAGGTGATCAAAACCATCATCTCCCTTCACCGGAAAAGTCGACAAGCGAGTCAGGTTCATGTAACTGATTCATGTCGATCATCAGGCTATCTACTGTCACTGACATTGCTACCACTGCGCATCCTTTTCGGACTTTGTCGCAACTTCTTGCTACCTGTTTGACCATGTTTTGATAGAGCAGTTTGGAGGCAGGCTGCAATTGACTTGCGGTTTAGGTCTTTACAGGAGTGTAAAGCGACGTACTGGCCAGCAATACAGGCTTCGATAGTTTCACAATCCATGCAGACCATATATCTGTCATAAATTCGTTTCTGGGCTGTTTTATGTTTGGCATTAAGGTATTGTGCTGATAATATAAATGTGTTATTTATTGGTTATCCTTGCTTTGCTGCGCCATGAACACGCCGATTAGATAAGAGAAGAGTTGATTCAGCCAATCGCTTAAGGCTACCCTATATCTAATAATTTTTACTCTTGCACTAGACCAAAAGCTACGCTAAGAAAAACATTATTGGCAGATTTAAAAGATAATTCAAGAGTACAGACCAATCGGTACGTCATCCAAGTCTGTCGACTTTTGTATCTGTATCAAACCTCCGGAATCGAGTGTAGAAGGTCACTCTTGGTACTTTGTAGCGTCAACACTCAAAGACGGAGTATCGACGCTCTACCATCGGATCTCTCTAGGTAGTACTGAGAGCCACTTCGATTTGTTCATGCTCCTGAGAGCGCTACAATGTTTGGCATCGTGGATCAAGGATACATACTGGCCTGCTTTTCGAGCGGATATCCTGAAGCTGCCAGCCACTGAACAAAAAGGACAATGACACCGCCATGGCGTCTTGCTTTTCCAGCCCTTGAATAAGAGGAATTTGACAACTACAAACACTCTCACCATATGGATCCCTCGTCTGTTTAATCTGCGTATAACCTGCTAGACCATTTGTGCCTCCCTACTCAAGAAGAACGATGTGCTGGGTAGATCCAAATTTTGTACGTGCTCGTGAGCTTACCCTGTTGCTAGGGGGTTCATCAAGACCCAATGCAACATCCCGCGACGTCGAGCGTGTGCAAGTTCAGAAGAAAACACAGAACTTGGTCAAGATTAACCACTTTCAGCCAGCTTTTGTCCTCGATGGACGTCGGTAACCTCGAAAAAGACCGTTTCGGATTCTTGTTCTCGCACTCTCATACAAGCCAAAGTGAGCTGTGAGCATTAGTTCATTTCCATACCGCTGGATCACGAAGCGGCTGGAACAGGCCGTCCATGCACTTATATGCATCTATATGGCAACCGACGTCCTGGCTGTCCCCTCTTCCCCTTCCCCTCCCCCCTTCCCGTGTGGATCAAAAGAATCACCGCATCAATGGAGCTTGATGTCAGTATCCTTACCATAACGGACTGGTACGCAATAGGGTTGACGGCCTTTCTCGTATTGCTAGCCCTGCGGCGTGCCATACGAATCATCCTCCGTTGCATATGTCCACCGGCCCTCCGTCGCCTGGGAAGAAGAGTCTCCCAATGGGCGGTGAGGTGTCTGGCGTATAGAGGCCCATTCCGTCGCGGAAGTAGCGTGGACATCATCACCTGGGCTCATATGCTCATGTTTCTCTCTTATCTTACAACCAACCTGAGCTGCATCATCATCGGTGCTGGGGACGTGGTAGAAGCCTGCTCCAGAGCCGGCAAGCTTGCATTCATTAACCTCATAATCTTGTATATTGGTCCCTGCCTTGACTTCATCGCTTCCGTCCTGCGATTTCGGCTTCGTGTTCAGAGGCGAATACACGCCGGTGCAGGGTGCGTAGTTGCCATTCTGTCCACTATCCACGCCGTAGGAGCGTTCTCCAGACACGGATTGTCTGCCATAGATCAGGGGCACAATCTTTATGCTACTTTAGTAACGAGCTCGCTATCCGTGATAAGTTGTTTAGAGCTGACATCAAACAGGCTCTTGCCGGAATCTACTTCATCCTCATACCTATCAGGACTTTCCCGTCATGGATTCCTTATGAAATGCTACTGTCCATTCACTATCTTGTAGCAGGATGGTTGGGCTTCGCCATGTGGCGCCACATTCCGACCGACTCGCAGTTTTCTCTCATCTTCCTCTATGTGGTTGCCGGTATCTTCCTAGGCTCTCTGACCTGGCAGGTCGGGGAGACTGTGTATATGAATGGTTGGTGGTTCCAGTCGGTGTCCCTCAGTCAGAATGGTAGCTACGATTACATCCAGGTCAGAATGACGCTGAGAAAGCCAGTCAAGGTCGAGCCTGGGCAATATATTAACTTATGGATCCCGTTGGGCCCGCTATCAGGGCTACAGAGTCACCCGTTCACGGTGGCCAACTGGTCGATCCGTGCCCAAACAGAACTGAAGGTATTTGTCGGGGTCAACCGCGGCCTCACCAGCAAGTTACGGGATGCAGTGAAGCGCGGCCTCAAGTCTAATATCGGTCTTTATATGGGCCCCTACGGAGCTACAATCGCCATGAAAGGATATGAAACGATCCTGTTAGTTGCCACTGGCCTAGGTGTGGTGGCTGTTGCGCCGTATCTACAGGGGCTAGTCCATGCGACTCGTGCGCATGAAATCCGTAGCGCGCCCGTACATCTGATCTGGCATATCCCATCCTGGAGTAGGTCTCTCCTTCCTTCATTCTTTTCCTCGATTGACAGGAGTTGCAGAGCAAGCACATGCGGTTTTTGACATTATCGACTTTGCCCTCGCCCTTGACGAAGGCGATGACACGGAGGAGGGAGGCGGAAAACCGCCGCAAATATCGGGTATAAAGATTTCCATGTGCTACGAGGAGGAAAAATCCTCATTGCCACCTAAAGTCCAGCTGTTCATCCGGGAAATGGGAAAGAAGGAGAGTGAGAAGCCAGGTAGAACCAGGATCAAAGTCTACAACCGTGACTTGCCTCTCGAGACATTGTTGATTAAAGATGCAGTGATAAGCCCTGCTCAAGGCGACTCCGAGAAGCCTACCATGATCGCAGGTCAGTCTTTCATTCTAATTTGCGAGCAAGACTGACAGTACGTACAGCCTCAGTTTCCAAAGATATGAGGAATAAGCTCGTCAAATTTGCAGGAGAGCATTCAAGCGCGGTCGACCTGGTGTTTACAGATTATCAACCTTGATATAGTGGTCGTTATCACCCATGGGGGTTCAGACAACGATGTCAGAGACAGCCACTTTGGGACGAGGGTCGCGCCTTCCTTCATATTGCCGCATTGGGACATATCGTAGGTGTTGTAAAACTAGCTTTGTATTTTCTATGGATCTTATTATAGTACTGTAGCAAAGAGAAGTATCCAACCAAACTCTATCAATCTACTATGCTGCTTGGTATCAGATATGCCCTGGTATTTACTCTTGTAGCCTATTTACCAGCCTTTCCATCAAAATCCCTCTATGTAACTCACTATCCATCTGTTTGTGAACAGGACAAGTTGTGTTAGTGCTCCAACCTCGTGCGGTCTGCAGGCTGTAGCCCAAAATGGATGCTTCATTCGAAATTAGCTCACTCCCGGCCACGCGTACATCTTGTGGAATGATCATTTACTTACCTCTTTGACGGTTTCAAATCTGCTATGAAGTGTCCTAGTCTTAGCGGGTAGCAGACGTTCTTCATTACGTTGAGCGTGGTTCAGAGTCTCCAGGCACTTGTAAAAGTCGACAGCTGCTGGATATGCTGTCCACTTTGCGTAGTCAACGTGGTCTCCTCGCATGTCTTTCCTCAGATAGCCATTCATGAGTTCTACCGTTATTCGCCAAAATCCGGCGAGCAAGTTATCGGTCGTCCCATAGGAACAGAAATGCTGTCCCCCTTTTGTAAAAAGGTCAGCTAGAATGCCAGACTGGTATGTAAAGGAGGTAACAGTACAAATCTTGACCTGGCCAGATGTATCCAGTAGCACGTTGGAGCAACTCAACTCTGGGTGACCTATATCGTGTTCCTCAAGGTACAAAAGACCATCCAAAATCTTCCATGTAAGCAAGAATGTGTATGAATTGGGGGCGCCATTGAGGCACGAACCTGCTTCAGAATATAGGCCAATTCAGGACCACGGACTTTGCGAGACGCTGCGATCTCTGCAAGAGATACTGGCATGAATTCATACACTACGGTGAACTCACCTGGCGTAGGCATCGTATAGACCCCGATTCCTTTGACGAACCTCCTGTTCTCAATCTTACGGACTACAGATACCTGTTCTTCACTTTCGGATCTAGACAGGGTCCAAAACAAGACACTGCTTTGTTTCTCGTCAAGTAATGGCGGTTTCTCCTCAAAGGCCGCCGGTTTTGTCCTCGCCAACTGTACGTCCATATTTCGACCTAGCGTGATCTTGTAGTATCGCTCAAAGTGCCGCTCTAGACGGTTGGTTTTGGTTTGGTCATGTTCCAATGATGCGGTTATTCTGTTATCTTCTATGTGCTTTTTAGGGCCCAAGATAGCCGTGGGATTCTCAACTATCACTGGGAGGCCGGCAAAAGCAACTCTCTTGGGAGGCTTCGAGACTTGCTGAGCCTTGGGTGGAATGTCAGGGATGCTCTTGAGAAGGGTTTTGGCTTTTTTGTCCGAGGTGCGTTCATCACCCGAGGTATCTATTTGTGGAGGAATCACTTTCGGTGATTGACTCTCAAAGTCTGCAATAACATCGCTGCCGGCAAAGAAATTTCCAAGTCGAGTGGCCCTCTTATCCGGTTGCTTCTCATTGTCCATAGCGCTTACAGCCACGCCATACCTCAGTGGACTGAACATTGCGACAGCAGCGTATAATATATATGGACGAGTTGATAATGTCTACCGGCTAGACGTGTAATCCAAAAAGAGTCTGTTCAGGGCTCTTGGAACCACTAGAGAGCCGATTGCAACCGGATCTCTCATCTTTTGTTCCTTGCAACACTGGTGGTGACCATTTTGGCCCTTGTGCCTCGCCTTATTTGTATGTTTCCATCACCTTTTGTTATTTACACCATGATATTTTCCATCAGCAATGGATTACCGTACCCGCAGAGACAGGCTGAGCAAAGAGAAGCAGCAGTATTTCTTTGGCATAGCAAGCATCCGGTTTGGAGCCCTAGATTTTAACTGGTGCCGGCAACGGAATCCGCTCAGTGGGAGCCCAGATCAGAAGAATGTGGCTAGTTTGGAGACCATGTTTAGGCGTGGATGTGACTGGTCCCCGGAGCAGGTCAGCCATCAGATCCCGGCCTTGATCGATCCGGCACTGCTCGAAGACAGTCTACAGAGAGCCGAGAAAAGCCTCTCCCTCGAGGACCTCAAGAAAGAAGACGGGGTATTTGCGGAACTAGATCTTGCTGATGGCAAAGTCATTTGTCTCAAAGGTGAACACCGAGTTCTGGCCTCTGACGCCACAGTCGTAAACCGGAAAAAGCGTTGGATTGTTCGTTTGTACTCAACAGGTATACAAGTCTTCCCCGAAGGATAGATCGAGAAGACTAGAGTGTTAAACTGAAGAAACAGACTTAAGCGAAGATGCAAGAAACGACCTAGCAGATGAAAGGGCGAGCGAGAGGCAAATGACAGATGCCGAATACTTCTACAATATCACTTTGTTCTGGTTGAAGAACGGCGATCCTGATCAAGGACCCCGGCCCAACCCATGGTTCGCTCAGCTTATGCGTCATTCCGAGGGCAAAGCGAAAGACTTGAAGCGGCTATGGTCGGGTCCGTCCTCTCAAGGAGACTTATTGAGGCGATTCCATGAGATCCCTGCCCTCTTCTGGGGAATCAGCCTCGGCAACGTAGGAAAGACAATAGCCATGCCGAGACAACAGGTAGGCGCTTCGATGACGATGATGTATGCTTTTCTAAACATTGACGTATTCAGACCCGAAATCAGATTAAACGTGTGTTTGACTTCTGGGACTACATCTGCTGTCATGATGTGAGTATGAAACTGAGATTAGATATGAACACTGTCAAGGTGGTCAGCGGCAGAGCCTCAGGTGCATACGCCGGCCTCAACCTCGCCAACAGCGGCGAGATCTTGCGTAACTTCGACACCACAGAACGAGCCGCCATCTTGTCTCGGCTCGAATCAGCCACGACGGATCGAGTTGTTCCAACGTTAGGGATTTTCTTTAGGAATACCCTATATCTACAGAGCGTTATCGATTGCCTGAGACA
>NC_030988.1:4694814-4706982 GCF_000149955.1 Fusarium oxysporum f. sp. lycopersici 4287 | reverse complement strand
TTCTGGACTTCTAGGGAGTCCGTTATCAACCCACTATTCCTCATTCGAGCTGTTAGAATTGGGTTATAAACCCCCAGCTCACCATCCCTTGCTTCTCTTGCGTGTCATCTACGATACATGACACATTCTACTTCATCTGACTCAGAAAGCTCTTCGCGAAGCGGTAGGGTAAATTTGAAAACAAGGAAGAAAAAGAAGAAGAAACCGTTGTTGTCGCCGCAGACCTCGATCAACAATATTTGGAGATGCTTCTCAAGCCCCCGCCCTCAACAAGCCCTGACGATCCTGCCACTGGATCAGCCAGAAAAAGCTGCTCTAAACGGCAATCATAGTAACGAATTGCTTACTGAAGGACGTCTCCGAGCAGTAACACAGTGCCAGCGAAAAGTGAACGAGATCGTCAAAGAGTGTAAGCGGGTGAATATGAGATATAGAGACAGGGACTGGGACCTCGTGAGTACTCATATTGACCCTCGGACGCCGGATTGGTTCTTGGTGGTTAACTGTATAGCTCAGGTATTTGATTTTGCGGATCAAGGTCACTGTCTGAATGGGCTTCGACAGACAATGTTTGATCTGGGTGAGACAACTTGCCTCGACACGGAGCCAAATGCGCCCGGTGCCGTCAAAAGAGTACATGAGATCTTTTCACTACCTACGTTCATGAAGAATGTAGATGGCGGAGATGTGAAGCAGGGCAAGCTCGGCAACTGCTGGTTTGTCGCAGGCTTGACCGCTCTTGCGAACCTCGAATATGGGCTCACTCAGACATGTGCGGCGCATGACACAGGTATATTTCATTTCATCCCATGTTGCAGTCCCATAAGGCACTGATATCTGGAGTAGAAGTCGGTGTCTATGGCTTCGTCTTCTACCGAGACGGAGCGTGGACGTATACCATCATCGATGATACGCTCTACCTTCAATCACCCTGTTGGGACTCTCCGAGTTTGCAGCGAGCACTTCTGCAACAAACCGATCGAGTCGACGCGGAAAGCGAGTACAAGAGAACGTATCAGACCGGTTCCAAGGCCCTTTTCTTTGCCCAGTGCAGAGATCAGAACGAAACCTGGGTTCCTCTCATTGAGAAAGCTTATGCAAAGGCTCATGGCGATTATGCGGCATTAGCATGTGGCTGGGTTGGTGAGGGATTGGAAGATCTTTCTGGTGGAGTGACCACTCAGCTATTTACTTCAGATATTCTTGATCCCGATCTCTTCTGGGCTGACGAATTATCCAAGGTCAACCAGGAGTTTCTGTTTGGCGCCTCGACCGGGATACTGGATGGCGGCTACGGCGAACGTGACGGCATCTCAGAGGGCCATGCCTACATTGTCGTGGCAGCCCACACACTCAAATCAGGCAAGCGGTTGCTGAAGATCCGCAATCCGTGGGCTCTTGCCCGTAAAGGCATCTGGGAAGGTGCCTGGAGTGATGGCTCAAAAGAGTGGACAGCAGAAGTCCAGCAAGAACTCGGGCATCGCTTTGGTGGCGATTCTGTCTTTTGGATCTCCTTTGAAGACTTTCTGCGGAAATACTCGCACCTGGATCGCACAAGGCTCTTCCGAGAGGTAGACTGGAGGTGTAGCCAGAGTTGGATCAGCGTTAACGTGCCCTGGAGGGCATGCCACCAAGACCGATTCCGTATCGTCCTGACAAAGGAGTCTCCAGTTGTCGTTGCAGTCTCACAGCTTGACAGACGGTATTTCAATGGTCTCCACGGCCAATACGCCTTCCGTCTTAGTTTTCGCATTTACCATGACGCCGACTCAGGGGTTCGTCGGTGTGTAGCGCAGTCTCATGACAACTCTTTGATGACACGATCAGCTTCTGTAGAGCTGCCCAAGTTGATACCTGGTACCTACACCATATGCACGCGAGTAGATGCGGAAAGAGACACATCATTGGAGTCAGTGGAGGACGTCATCAAGCAGGAGTGCAGAGCCAGGACGGAGAACGTCAAGCTGGCGCAGGTTGGCTTTGCTTACGACGTAGCCCACAAGAAGGCCGAAGCTTATATTAGCGAAGCCAGCCGTTTAGATAAGATCAAGGATCGAGAGAGAGCATCGAAGTGCCGTCGGGAGGAGCGCCGCCGACGATGGGAGGAACGCCACATCAAACGAGTCCTTACCAAAAAGCAGAAACAGAAGAACAAGAACAAACAACGAACTCGTTGCAAAGCTCACAAAGAAATAGATAGCGCCTCAAATAAGGAGCCCTTGACTTCGACGCAGACGGGTGCAGGGCCATTGACAAAGAACACCAATGCTGATGTCGAAGGGACAAGAGGTTGCACTTTACCAAGTGACGTTGAAAAGGGCACTGCTCAACAGGAGATCATCGTCCAGCGTCATGCAGAAGACGGGAAGGTGATCCGGTCTTGCTCTTGCCACGAGCGGCTTGTGGAAGAAGAAGGGTCGTCGGCAAAGCCTGTGTCAGCGACGATGTCTTCACGAGACGATGAGCATTTACTTGGTTCTTCTTTTCGGGATTCGGCAGGCGATTCATCAGATTCCCCGATTAGTGAATGGGAAGAGCTGTACAATACTGACGATGCCGCGCATTCTCTGGAGAAAGAGTCGAGGGATGGGCCTCGGAGGAACACGAGGTGTGAGCATGATGTGAGGAAAGCTCTAGTAGGAGAGAGCACAGACAGTGATAACTCAAGTGAGGACGAAACACCGAGTCCTTGGAGTGCTGTGTGTATTATGGGTGTTCGGGTTTACTCTAAAGATGAAGCTCTCACACTTCAAACATTACTTGACTGATATGCCTCGGGGACGGGCTGAGGCTAATTGACATGACCCACATTGCCTCCCTCCCTAGAATGCACAGCATGAGCCATAATATACCCGAATGGCGATCCAACGAATGAAGACACCTTAGACTAAATAACGGTTCTCAAACCAAGGCTCTGCCTTGCGCAGCAAAAGAAGAATGATACAGAAAGCGTAGAAATTGCCAGTCTGACGTCAGGACTAGGAACTAGGGCACGCACGGGGGGAAACCAGTCGTGTTCTCGGGTAACGCTGGCTTGATTCGGTCTATCTTCCAATCATTGCCATGGGTCGCTGATGTTGTGTTCAGCCTTGGGGCTTGGTCAAAACCCCTGGCGCTTCCCCCTTCACGGCGACGTTTAAATGTGCCTTTCACCTTAAGGTGCGTGTGACACTGGATGCTGTTAGTCAAAGCACCTTTTAAATGATTGGTCAGACTTACCTTATAAGCATGTCTAAACCAGGTGGTTCCCTTCTTCTTGCTGCTAACAAGTGCAATCCACTGTTCACAGCTACCACAAAGTCCTTCCCAAACATCAGGGTTTCCATTCATACGCCGCTTCTGCTGAGGTTCCTGGAATGAGCTTCCGGTGGCGGCACTGATACCATGAGAGAACGACCTGTCATACCAGAAAGCCGAGCTCTTCAGCACAAGCCATCGCCCAGGCTTGCAGATTCCACACCAGCCCTCCCGCTTGTTGCCATGACCTCGAACCCATCTAGGGGTGTAAAGATCGCCTTCAAAACTCAATTCCTGCTCGCAGGGAATCATGTCGGGATCCTCGGGGTTCATGTCTTCAGGGGGTGGAGGAATCTGCTCCTCACGGAGTGCAGCGTACAGCTCAGGAGGGTCAGAAAGGTCGATGTAGTGTCCGCTGAGACAAGCGGCGTCTCCATTGCTCTGGAGTATTCTGGAGAGGCCGTGAGACAGAAGCGGCTGGGGCGGGGCAAAATTGTTTACATCGGTTTGCCAAGGGTGCTGCTGGGCCGTTAGGGATGAAAGCTGGGTCGGAATTAACATATTGCCTCTATGATAGACGGGAATGCTGGAAAGAATTAGGGGTGCTTCCTGCATGGCATGAAGGTTGAAGTAGTTGGAGGACAGAGGAGTGGCACCATTAGCGGGGAAAGAATGATGGGATTTAAAATTCTGGTGGCTGTTGTTGTCATCTGGGCGAGCTTGGTGGCCATGCTGGACAGGCTTGCGGCTTGCTGAGGTGTTGGAAGTGACTTGAGAGCATTGTTCGAGTCTTGAGCCCTCTAACCTGTAAGGAGCATATCGATGATTGTGATTTCGAGAAGGAGAGGCGCAGTTGTTGCGACTCTGACTCATTAAAAGGTCTGTTCTCGGCAGAAGTGTCATTGGTCCCGAGGCAACACTCGAACTCTCAGCGGAAAACATCATGGCAGTACGGTTATCTGAGGGTGAGTAGCTAGGGCTGAAGTAGCATGCCCCAGAGGCCGCTGGAGAGGAGCCATCGTAGTAAGGGCTAGAGGTGGGAGTGAAAGAGGAGGAACCAGACGTGCAATACAGCTTTGAACCATCATCTATAGCCATCTGGTCTTCATAGATGAGCGTACCTTGCTTGAGATCAAGCATGGGAATGGCTTCATTAGTAGCCATATTGAAGCCCTCGCCCTGAAGGTTGAATTGCACTTCAACTGGATTTTCCATCCATGACGCTGATTGAAATTAGCTTAGTTATAGCATTTGGCTTGCATTTACCTACAGTCGTTCGTCGTTGTAGGAGGGTAAAGGTCTTGGTCCATAGATTTGGGGCGTGATATCGCCTCACTAGGAATTTGCTGGAATGAGACAGAAGGCGGGTCCCAATATGATACTGTTGAGTAACTCTGCGCATTGCAGTTGTGCATAGCACAAAGCTTGCACTGGGTCGTTGGGGTTGACCGTATCTCGCCCGAGCCCAGAACGGATTCGTTCTCAGTAAAGTCGTTTGAGTTCATACTGATCATAGGCGTATGCGCAGATGTATGCGTAAGGCAGTTGTGTAATGGTATCGCAGACAGAAGTGACAAGTTAAGCTTCAACTTTGGTGTTACTTCGTGGCGAAGTGTAAGTATTGCGTGGATAGGGCCAAAGACGAAGGTCAAGAAAGTATGAAGCATGAAAGGAGGGAGTGATAAAAGTAGAAAGATTGGAAGGCTTCACACGAACTAATTGTCAATCTTTTATATGGAATTTATCGGGCCGGGGCAGGGCGGTGTCAGCATGGATCCGCGATTCGATAGAAGACGATCAAGGCACACTGGTGGCCGTAGCTCACATGAAGGGGCCCTGCCTGAGCTTTCTCAATGTCAAGATGGGTCAGTCTCACTTCTTCCGCATATTAGACTGGTCGAAAACGCCAGGGATGGTCTCCTGGATTTGAGGACAATGTGAGTATCAATGAGACAGCTTGCGCCGCAGCTAGCTGCATGCATACGTCAGAGTTGTCATCTCTCCTTCACTGATTACAGTGCAGCAGTAACTCTAACGTGTGGGAGAGCATCCTTGATCAGATGAATCAAGTCCTTGGACCTCTAATAATGTCGAGTCGAGGCATTCACCTCATCGGGCAGAGGATCCAAGATGCCAGAATGTTTAGCGAACGACAGCCATCCCAACATCGCCATGGCCAGGAATGCACCAATGCTCTCGATGTATCTGCTGTTGAGATTGATCATGACCGCGTGGGTACTACCTGGTGTCAGCGACCTAACGAGAGTCCCTCCCTTTCCGCTGCCCACCTTTGGATTTGTTTCCTTACCAGGCGGACGACACGTTCTGGCAAACCAGTACAGGAACGATGAGAGGTCGGGGCCTAGTTCCATCTTTATCCCCTACCTATCTGCCGCCATCCTCAACTTCATGTTCACAAAGGGTGAACCATTATCGCAGTAGATCGTTCTCGACCATTCGAACACAGCAGGCTCTGTTGCTGCCCTTCGACTGACGATGGCTTGATCGGGGCGAGGTAAATCATTCCCACCATGCCCCAGGGCTCCAGCTTGGTGATGCTCCCTGACAGTGATGCCAGAACACACGATGCTGTCTGCTGACACATCATGCATGTTCTGCAATAGTTCTCTATGTCGCTGGCTCGACTCGGTCACCATTGTCTTCTTCTCAGTCTATCGTTCGTGATAGCCATTGCGAAGTGTCCACATTTGTCGTGCGCCTTCTGCAGGATGAGCGGCACGTCTTTCTCAGCCACGCAGAGTGCCAGAGATTCTTCGCTCTCCAGATAGTGCGGTTCCCTGTCGACGATTCTGTATCTGAGCATGCATCACTTCATCAGCCGCCATCGCCCCTCTTCCAAACTGCTCAGACCCTCGAGCAGGGTAGAAACGGTTTCGGAGTACCAGGCCTCATGTTGCCAATGTCCAATGTTTCCTTTTCACGTGTCGGTGATCAAATATTTTCCAGGCGCTCTGCTTCTCGGCAAAATGACGCTTGCCGAAAGTTCTGTTAGAGATGTAACGCCCAAGATTCGTCCGGTGCCCATCTTCAGTTCAAATAGGCTTGGCGTCTTCCTTCAGCGCCTCAGGTAGCCGTGATATTCCGTCCGCCAGGCGCATCACCTTGCTCCTACACGAACGGAACCTGTATTCGAATTCCCACTCCCCCACGACTTCGATCCAGCGGCTAACCTTGCCGTGAAAGTGACCTCTGTTTGCCATAGAGTCGGTCATTCCCTTGTGATCCGTATAAACTTTCACCGGGTGCGAGGCGTGTTTGATCATCCAGTGGCTTTCTTGCCATCCTCGCACGACTGCAAGCATTTCCCTTTCCGGCATCATGTATTGGAGGTCTGCATCGTTGAAGCGCCCCAATATCCACATGATAACTCCTGCGTTCTTGAAATCCTTCTCGGTGCTATCCTCACCTGCTGGGGTATCATCTAGCTGGAGAACTCCGCGTGTTCCGTTCTCTGAGGCGTCGGTCCCGAGGTGGAACTGTTTTGTGGAGTCTGCTCCCGAATTTACGTTATCCTGAATACTGTCGCAAATGCTCTCAAGTGCTGCCGCGGCGTTGCTTTCCGCACTGGTGTGTCGCGTTTTGTTTCCCGCCTCAGGACTGATGGTTTCCAGGACCTTGTCTTGATTGCGGAACTCAAAGAAGCTTTCTTTTATACGATGAATGGGGTCTGCTGTCCCCGGTATAAACTTTCCATGATAGATATGCACATGCTTGTCTTGTCATTCAAACTGATTGGCGCCCAAGTGATTCGCGGTAGGTAGTACTTCAACGTGAACTCTAAGTGGTCTTCGAATGTCTCGGAGGCTGTGTGGTGATCGTCAACGTATAGAAAGAACGTCGTAGCGAGTTCTTTCAGGTATTCGTGAAACGACGGGAGTCAGAGCCGTCCTGATACAATAGGTGGCCAAAAGCCAAATCTCCAAACCTAGCACTGGAGGCTGATGAACCTTTGAGTCCCATTGGTGTGTTGTTGTTGTAGTAATAGAGCCCATTTGGTGTGAGGAACCCGGTCCTTTCACGATCTGAAGGTTAAATTGGTATGCCCCATAGTCTGTGTGAGGCATCTAACTGAGAGAACACTCGTGGTTGACCACAGTATATGGAATCCAAGTCTACTTCCAAGTTGTGGCTGGGCACGCTGGTTTCTTCGTTATCTTGTTAAGGCGCCAGTAATCATGGACCATTCTCAGTTGTAGCACATGATCTGGTCGCTGGTTGTCTGGTTTCGGAATACAATGCGTGTTCGGTCCCCAGGCTTATGACCATCGATCGATCAGTCAGTTGCGTTCCATTAGAGGGGGTGAACTATTTGGCTGCCAAGATGTCGCGTCTGCTGTATATTCTCAAGACTTTGAAGATGGCGGGTTTCGGATTTCGCAATCAAGTTAGCAAGCGTCCGACTCTGCCGTCTGTATGTACAGGCTATCCCAGCTGGTATACTTCATTTCGCCGTCGTCAAACTCTAGGGTTCGCTGTGGTGCCTCCCCTCCTCTGCCAGCCGTCGCCACCATCAACCATGCCGCCCTTCCGCAGCGTTCCCCCGTCTACTTCCGGAGTGTTCCAGTATCGATTTTGAAGCTGGTGTCGAGTTTGTCTGCGATGTTCGACCCATGAGCCCGACTCGTCGCGCAGTTTCGGTTCGGTTGTCGATCTCTTCTCTCGCGTTGATGACTCGGCATTTGGGAGGAGTCCTGTCAGTCGGTGGTTTACTTTGGGTTTCGTTCTTTGGAGTGAGGTGATTCAACTCCTGCGGCCTGCGGCATCTTCGGTGATGGCGAACAGGTTTCGATTTGCTGGTGTTGTGGCTCTGAGGAGTCGCTCTTTATCGTGCCTGGTGTTCGCTCAGCCTCCGCGCGCTCCAGGATCGGTGGAAGAAGTTCGAGCTCTGTGCTTATGCGTAAAGGCAAAGAAAATCTTGGATAGTGAAAATCGAAATGTGTTTGATCAGCAACGTTTGCGGCGATTGCCGTGCGCGCCAAGCCAGCGCGGCCGAATGATGTTTTCGTGATGTTGGAGGAAGGTTCTTCCGCTGGAACTTAGGCCTGATAGCGGGGTAGTTTAGCGATCTCGTCTGACGCGGCACTCTGGTGGCGCATCGTGCCCAAAACATGGTTCTCTCAATGCATCACAAAATTTTCACTCGCATGGGAAGATAAACAAAACAAGTTCCTGGTTTTCTTGATATGATACTTGATTGTCTGCTTATGGATTCCCCTGTATGAGTTGAATCCCTAGGTTGCTGTTTCGATTCTGGCCACTGCATCCTCACAGCTTCCCGAATGGTGGCTCCTCGTTTCCCGAAAGATGGTACGCCTGTTCAATGGCGTCATAGTTCAGCCAGAATGCCTTCTTCATCATCCAAATAGATGAGTGCCTTTTCTTCTAGCTCTGCCAGGCCTTGCGGTCCCTCTCTCTCGTCCTTGCGGTTGTTGTTGATTGCCTGGAACTGTTTGGGTGATGGTGAGATATCACTCAAGGCTGGTGTCCTTTGAAGCCAATAAGATCCAGTAGTTCTCTGAAGAGTGCTAGCATGTTCACCGGTGCTTCTTTGGTCTTAGTTGTTTTCGCTCTTCGTCGGCATTGCATGAGTCTCGATAACCGTTGGCGGATCGACGGAGCGATCTGTAGCAACTGTAACTCGCTGATGGTGATTGTTTGCTCTTTCAACTGTTGTTCAGTCTCGAATTCGGGCACTTGACACTCATCAGTTAATCCGATCTTCTCGAAGATATGCCTTGATTTTTTCTCCGTGGTGAGAACTGCCTTCCCAGCTCCGTTCTGCAAGTTGAATCTTCCCAGGTGAGGTTATAAGTGCAGTAGCAGCCTCTCGAATTCTTCTTCTGAAATGTTTTGTGCCATCTCCACGTCTATGTATCGAGGGCCCGGAGGTAGAGGCTGCTCCTCCTCCCTCAACACAATGGCCCTCAGCTCCAGAGCGTCGGCGGGTGTTCCTCTAGTGGTGTGATCAGTCATCTCCTCTGCTTGTCGTAAAGCTTCAATGGCTGGAACTTTGAGTCGATCGCTGTCCACGGACGCTGTATTCTTCTTGCCCTTCGGATCATTCTTGTTTTTGTTTGTCGCACGCGCGGCCGCGTTTACCATCAGTTGGTCTGCGGGAGTCGCTGTCGTCTGTCGGAAGGTTGAGTTTACTGCAGGGTGAACGTGAGCCAATGCCTCCCAGCCAGGGCTGCCAACCATGGGGCGTTACTCACCTGGAAACCAGGGCCTTGAGTAATCCTCGCCAGGCGTCGCTTCAGGTCGGCGCTCACCCGGCAACCAAGGCTTGGAGTCGTCGGCCTCTACACGCGTGAAGCCCCTCCCATCGTAGCGCAGCATTGTGTTCAGAGCAAGTTGCTCAGAGGGAGTCAGTCGAAAGCCGACCGGCGGTCGAGGCATCACCTATTCCATCATAGTGGTCTTTGCCGTTTCCATCGGTGCTCGTCCGTTCAGCTGCGCTGTTCTCTCGGCGTACAATCTTTCCTTGTTCCGGTTAAAGTGTCTGGCATTGTCTCGTTGTACTTCCTCATCCTTCTCTTTTGGGCATCCCCAGGAACGGTGGCCCATCGCCCGCAGCGGAAGCACCAGTCGTAGGTAGGCTCGCGTGTTTGTATCGTCTGTGGAACTCGGCTGGAGCCTTGTCCGGCATCATTGTCGGAGCCGCCAACTCCAGTTTAACTTTGGGTCTGATTTCGCGTATATGGTGTTTCGATTATCGTTGCTGAAGTAGCGATTACCGTTTCCCGCTGCTAGCGGCATTGTTTTGGCCAGTACTGATGTGAGCAGCGCCATCTCCTGATTCGAGTTATCTGGTTCCGCGGTCCCAGCGATGGTGTGTTGGTGGAGATGTCTTCGCCTCAACCTGTTCTGTCAGCGACGCGTCGCGTGTTTGCGCTCCTGAGAGCCCGTAATTTCTTTCCAAGGTGGTTTCTGAGTGTTCTCTTGCAGAACTGAAAGATGATCTGTTTTACGTCAAAGGATATTGACAGAGTTCCGGTCTCATTACCATATGGTTACGTAGCGGTACGAATGTTGAATGATTGATCAAAGTTCCGACGGTGGCCCACTGCCACCAAAGGCACTGTAAGCTAGCCCAATAACTATGACTAAGCCTTCTGTAATTGGCCACCGTATCAGAGCATTGATATCCAGAGTTGAGTTTGGCCAAGAGCTGAAGCTTATCGCGCGCCTTACCTCGTAGTGGGCATGGTCTAGGGCTTTTCTTGTTTTCTATGTCGAATTCTAAATATATAATCATATGCACCCAAGTTGAGTCCAATCCACTTAATTCTGGATTGAGAAGGTGTTGGCGAACTCGCGTCGGGTTTTCATGTTAAGTCAGAAGCGTGAATCACCGGTCTGTGGGGCGAATGGACGCACCTTACTCTTCCTTCAATCCAAGACGCCATTTCTGAGTAATTGTCACCTGTAGCCTTTGGCCCCTGTGTAGCAAACTCAAGCGTCTGCTTTGGTCTCTAGAAGCAGGCGACGTCTAGTCCATCGAGAAAGTTTTTTTTTATTTTTTTAATTTATTTTAGTTTTTAGTTTTTTTAAAGCCTTTTGTTAAGATCTTTATGCTTCCGAGAAAGAACTTTATGTACCAGCGGTAGACGGTCTCATGCGCCGCAGCGCCAATTTCGCTATTCTCCAGATCGTCGAGTTGGACATGGATGCTCTTCGCCGGCGCTACCTCCCGATCATCATCGCCGAGATTCTTTTTCGACGTAGTCAAGATGGCATCGACTTCTTCATGATTCAACAGTTTAGACAACTCTTGGCGCAGTTGGTCGCCGATCCAATTGTTATGATCGCCTGTGTGCACAACCTCAGGCCGCAGTGCTACAAGTAAGTTTCTCAGTTGTCTGTATTCTTTAACAAAACTCGTGAAACTATGGGGCTCTTCTTGTTGTCGAGTCGGGCGTTCTACAAATCCCACCGTACCATAGATTTCATTTAAGGACAACGCCACCACGAGCCTCCACCAAGGACGCGGCAGAAACCTGGAGGCCAACCAGTTTCGTCCGTGACATAGTAAATTCCCGACGGGCTTGGGATATCTAACTCTAAATCTATAACGCAGTTGTTGAGGCGGCGCCTTCGCTAGACTTTTAGGCTGGAATCAAGCAGCTCTCCAAGTGGCAATTCGGACGCATGGGACGATACGGAACCGCGAGCTTGGTACGCCATGCATAATGAAGCTTTGCAGCATAATGAAGTAGCAGTAGCATGCTTTATTTGGAAATAGAAACTATGGCATTGGAAAGTTGAAAGCAAAACAAATTTTCCCCGAAATTACCATCCCCAGTAATAACCTGCCCAATCCAACAAGACACATTGCTCAAAAAAGCCAACAAGAGAAGAGAAAGCCTCAGCAACATAAGATGCGATTAAAAGACCCAAGCTATCAAGGCTGGATAATATGGGGTGCCGTAATACCAGCCATCCAATGTCATGAATGCTAAGCTGGAAATGATGGACGCAAAAAGCAAACTTTCCCAAAATTCCACCAAAGAAAGGAAGCAAGACAGAAACGTCCAATGAAATGCTTTTCGACTGGCAAGTGACATCCTTCATGCGTTCTAGAGAAATGTCTATAGATACCGCAGAACAGCATGTTTTCTCCAATGGCGTCCAATAACGTCTCGATGGAGTATATACTCTTCACTAATGAGAATTAAGTTCATGGAACAGAGATCGGCGCGTGGTCCAGCTTTGGTATGACCCTAATGTTACAAGTGATTATCGTAGAAAAAAAGGGGTAATAGCAAAAATGCTGAGTATGGCTTTCGTAAAGCATAGCGTGATTCCAAAATGTAATCATCACATGCTCGCCAGTCTGATGCTAAGTGGTTGCAATGAAGGATCTTCAAACTCAATCTTTGGCCCGTAAATATCATAAACTGCAGGTTCGTA
>NC_030988.1:4691865-4693500 GCF_000149955.1 Fusarium oxysporum f. sp. lycopersici 4287 | reverse complement strand
CGGGTTTCATGATAATTTGCTATACTTTGACGTGCCTCCGAGGCCATGCGTGTATAATGATGCAGGGATAGATGGGAATAGGAGTTGGTGAGATGTTGACTTGTCAGAGCATAATAAAGAATCAGACGCTCGCTAGTGGGGAGTTGAAGATTCGATGCAGTGGATGTTGTCTAGTTTCGCTGAAGGAATGACAAGTTGTCAAGGCCTTGGAGTAGGGCATAAGGGACAGCCGGTGCGACTCGGACCCAGGCAGCTCAGGCAGTATTGAATGATGCAAACCATTAATCAGGCACTTGAGAATAGAATAAGACATGCGCATGCCGACTTTATGAGTTGATTTGCCTTGTCACACTCCAGGGATCAGCGTGCCGCCCCACGAAAGATGTACGCGAAGCCCCTATCTCTACAGCAAAGACTTGACCCTGGGTCTACCGGTTGGTTCCCAAGCGTTGTTGTATCCTTCCATTCCGTATAGGAGTCCTGAGATAAGCGGCGTTCGTTACCGGTGACAAAGACACTGTTGTCTCGTTGTGAATGGCTAAAAATGGAAAGGTGGATCCTGCGTCTAGCAATTTTCAACCACCCTGTTCGGTACCGAGTGTCCGGCCGTTCCTGGTGGTCGAAGGCAAGACTTCAAAGCCTTGCTCTCTCCTTGTCGAGATGCTTAAACTAAATTTGGCAAGGACGTGATCATTACTCAAATTGGTTAGGCATTAAACAAACGATCTCAGTCAACGAGTAAACTATCCAATCGCTGCTTATCCTTATGATTGAACATGGGCATATAAACATACTTGTTCTGATAGTGGCATACGCAGGCTTCTTCACGGACTCAGCGGGTAAAGCGTGCCGGAGCAAAACAAGAGACACTCATGAAGACTTTTTACCAGGTTCACTCACGCATAAGGGCTAGTTCGATACCAGTTCCTGCCGTGATGTGAACAAGCCACAGGCATTCGATCGTTCATTTCCTGGCCGTTACAGCGACCATGACAAGCATCATACCATCAAACTACCAGTAGCCTCACGCTGGGCCACGTACACAGCTAGGTAGTGATGCGCTGACAAACCCTGGTAAGCGCGGTATGCTTGTTCACAAGCTAGTGTGTACTGTGTAATCGTTGGAGGTACCTCCCCTCATTACTTTTCGTGAGTGGAATTTGCGCACTCGCATATTCCCTGTCTATGCCTGGTCTTGTCCACAGATTTCAGATCGCAAAACGAACCTATCGGGTTTCATTCCCTGAGCTCGATTAGATTAGTCTCACACACGGGCCACCGCATAATCTGGCGACTGAAGATGGCGTCCTCCCGGCACCAGCGGCTGAAACGGGAATTCAGGGTGCAGATCCATGCTGCGCTAACTTCCCATGCCATAATGAGCTAAATGAGTAACGGGTCGGTCAATAACAAGAGATCGGCTCATACTGAGCGCCCGCCTGCGCTAACCCAGACCCCGGTCCAGTCAGCTTTCAACCCCCCTGCGGTGACCATGCCATGATCAGGGGTATTCAAAGCCCAGTTACAGCATTGATACCGAACAGCAGAGGCAACAGAAAAATTTCCCGGTTCAAGCCTGTGCTTTAAGTCATTTCATCACCTGACGACGGTCTTTATGCCCATTGGGTTACTTTT
>NC_030988.1:4681154-4690617 GCF_000149955.1 Fusarium oxysporum f. sp. lycopersici 4287 | reverse complement strand
TCAAGAACATGGATGTGATCACATGTGATCAATCATTGACCGTCAGCATGCCGTGTTACTGGACTCGGTCATGAGCGTTTGAAGATAAGACAGGGGAGACGGGTATATCAACAACTGTTTCCTTGACAGCAGACTGCGGCTAGATTTGTATCAATTTGGGACTGATGGATCAATGTGAGTAGTACGAAAGAGAGATAAGGGAGCCGTGGACGTACAGAAACAGACTTCTGAGGATTCCTGGCAAATATTTGGTCAAGAGAGCTGTGGCTCCAATTGTCCTTATGGAACCCCGCGACTTTCGAACAATGAACGTAGTGATCCTCTCTATGAAAACGGTGTGCTGTTGGACACATCGCTATTTGTGTATTTCGTCCGCCATCCAAGTAATCCTCTTTTAAGGCATAGTTTGCATCTGTAGCCTTGCAGATGAAGGTTTCATGAAGAACAACTGGACTGGTGTGTTTAGCGAGGCGTTGTGTCCTCGTCCAACATGCAGTCATTCTCGAGCATGGTGGTCCACTTTCCACTCGTGCTCGCGTGGCTGTGCTTGAGATGCTGTCTGAAGTGGTCCGCTCGAAAGAATTTCTTGGACGAGTTGCACTCTCTGAATTTGTGTATCTCTTCAAGATGCCTGATGCGCTCATCCCAGTCCTGGTCTGTCGCCTGTCTAGGCGCATTACCACCGCTCAAGGTACCCGTACCAGGGACACAGCCAGATCGTGGAAACTCATCGCCGCAGTAGCCGCAGATGTCAGCTTGGCCAGGTCTGTTAGTAGATTCTTGAAAAGCCTTATCGTATTCGGAGAGAGCTGAGCATGACCACGAATGGCGGCGCACGTGGAGCGAGTTTTCGTGTCGCTCTGCCTCGTTCTTAGCCTTGAAACGATTGCCACAGAATGAACATTTGTATTGCTTTTCAGCCTCGTGAGCACTGTGTAGTGGTCACTATCGAAATAAGTATACTCATCAGAACAAATCTGACTTACTCGAGGTCCTCAATCGCCTCGAATCTTTTGGGCTTCTTGGGGCAACACTCGCACATGTAGAAGCTTTGCATTCTAGTCCCACCTGGCTTCTTCACTTCTGTAACCGTACGTGTGCTAGCATCTGAGATGGTCTGGGGAAGAATTAATTTACAGCCGGAAGTGGAGGTTCGGGGGATTGGGTTGAGTTGTCGGCCGAAGGAATTGGCAGTCGCCAGGCCAGCAGGGTGCACCGACATTGACATGGTCGAGATATATGAGTTGCTTCGCGAGGTATGGACTGGAGGCATCGTAGCAACTCGAGGAAGAGAGGTGAAGCGGCCTTGGGGACACCCACAGGAGCTTAAGTCACGTCGGCGAGACGTATCTGATGGCATGGGAAGCAAGTGCTCGTCATTGGGGCTGGTTGCCTTTCTCTTTTGACCGCCTAGCGCATAAGAGTCGTCCGCATGTGGTCGCTTGAGTGATTGGCCATCTTCCATTTCCATGCCCACAGTGAAATCGTAGCTCAGGTGTGTTGAAGTGGCATCGTCACTGCTATCCCCTTTCATTACTGTTCGGGATGAGAGACCAATATCGGAGCTATCATTTGGTGACTTGTCCACATGGAAGAAGGGAGTGCTTCGAGGCGAAATGGCAGGTGAGTTGAT
Organism: Fusarium oxysporum f. sp. lycopersici 4287; assembly: GCF_000149955.1. NCBI lineage: Eukaryota > Fungi > Ascomycota > Sordariomycetes > Hypocreales > Nectriaceae > Fusarium > Fusarium oxysporum. The sequence continues at coordinate 4,688,984 of NC_030988.1, read as the reverse complement.
GTATCGCTTAGCCGTGCAGGAGACCCTAGAACAACTTGGCGCCGGATAGGAAGTTGAACTGGCACTCTGAGAACTGGAGGAAATTGACCTTCCGCAAAAGGACTTCCGGCGAGGAGCTCGTTTGTCGATGACCTTAGGAACGATTGGGGCCGTGGCGTTCCCAAAGAACGGGTTTGGTCAAGCTTCTGCTTGAGAGCGTCTCCATGAATATCGGCAGGGGATTGAAACTGAAAATGGTTGTGGAGGCGGCCAAAGCCAGTGGGAACACATTCTGGGGACCTGTGAGTATACGCTGTTAGTTGTTTCACCCAAAGCATTGGTCAAGCAATTGAATGCTTGAGCTGCACCAATGCTTGGCGCATAATAACCCATACCTATCAGTAGATGAGTAACTGGCATAACCCTCATCTCGGTACAGACGATAGTCATGATATGGCGAGTTCATGCTTCCGTAACCACTCGCAAACGAACCATGGGCATATTCCCGCTTTTCCCTCATACCTTCAGCCAAAGCGCTGGGTTGATCGAAGCCAGGATATCGCGGAGGAGGAATCAGCAGTGAATGATCGCGTTGTGCTGGTAGTTGTATGTTTCTGGCAACCTGGAATTCGACAACAGCGGTTCGGCTGAAAAAATTGGACTGGGAATGAGGCCAATAAACACGGTTATCTCCTGTGATGGTTGTGCCGCCATGTCCTTTCTACCGGCCGAAATCGACACTTTTAAAACAGAGTCGACAAACATGTACCGTGGGCGCCAATGAGAAGGGCGTCGCGAGTGGGGGTTCGTTCAGTACGGGCTGTCAATCGCCGGGGCAGACGGAACGCGGGTCCAAAGGCAATACGACGACTCTGTAGTGGAGAAGCTGAAAATTTTGGGGTCGTGGATGTACTGGAGTAACACAGGGAATGAGGTAAGCGACAACGGAACCCCGTATGTAGCGGTGTGCCTCGCTACGCACGGCTCTAGAACGCAATGCAGGTACGCGTTTCATGCGAGCCGCATGGGCATGGCAATCTCTAACGTCATTCCGATCGCTTCTCGGGTTTGCGAGGGCAGAAAGATGCATCCAGCGACCCCTCACCACGTTTTCACAAGCTGGCGTGGTTGCGAAGTATCCAGGATTGACGTACGCAAATTCGCATTCCCCATGCACACCAAGCGATCTCGAATTGTGGGCTATTGAACCTCTACTTTCTATCCCGTTTGTAATTCACAGTTGGGCAAGGACAAGGCATTCAGCATTGCACTCACTACTGTGTCTAGTATCTGCTCAGCCTTGCTGGCGTTGATGAGAATATCTCTGCACGTGTTGAGGGGCTATCTCAAGTGGGGTGGCTTGCTGAAAGTGTCAAAGCCTTCGACAGCGCAAGGTTGTCTGCAAGTCCAAAAAGAGAATTGTCTTCTGCTCGGAAGGAGACTCTGATAAGCTCTACGTCTACGATTAGTGCGTTGACGGGATTGCAAGCCCCCTGAACGATGTCGTACAGGCAGCATGCAGAGAAACACGAGCTTTAAAAGACACTGTCAACGACATGTAAACGTGGTTCATTACCACTGTGGTGTTGTGGTCCGAGATATATACTCCCATTCCCATGACTGGTCACGATCTCAATTACGCCATAGCTGTACCCTCGTTCACCGTCATTACGGTCTTCCGTCCCTTGAAATTTAGGACTCGTCCACTGACTTTTTTATTGGAACTTGAACGACAGGCAGATTTCTAGCTTGTCACTCTATCTTATGCATCACTAGGTAAATCAGCCAGGAAGCTGCATGCTCATTTCCTGATAGGAGTCGGATGACTGTTATTAAGGGGCTTTACTAGTATTCAATGATTTGAGTCTACTTAACGGCTTCCAACCTGGTACAATATTTCCGATCCGCCATCGTCAATTGTTACTTAGGATAAACCTTGACAAAGAGGGCAGTACCTGAATGCCACTATCATAGGCCATATAAGGCTTTGTAGTACTCTCCTCTGTCCCGTGCGTTCTCAAGTGCCATCAGACTCTCCTTTATGTCGAAATCGGCCCACACTTTATCCGATAGGCATGTTTCGGATCGCTCGATCTCACCATTGTGGATCCATACATAGCAACCCCACCTGACTGGAAGAGTGTATGATCAAAAGTCTCTTGAAGAGGCCCGGAAGTCGCTATAATCTACATGGAGGTAAGCGAGAATAAAGGAATGGACTATGCCACAGCACAAACCTTTCCTTGGTTGGGTTGGACTTTGTGAGTGACCAGTTGACGTTCCTTGCCGGTATTCAAATCTCGTGGATTCACTTCTTCTGGCTGGATGTTATAGGTCAATCTAGAATGAAGACATTCTATTGATTCGTCATGTGTGATCTTGAAGGCGGTAACGCAATAGGGCTTTTCACCCACTAAAAAAATCGCTAAACGGAAGTATCGAGCTCGATAAGAAAGAACCAATGCGAAACCTTCTGGTATATTGAGGGACATCATCGCTCCCATTCCGTTTGCATAAAAATAGTCTGCCTGGGAGGCCTTCCCGATGACTTGGTCTGATCCAGAGCTAAAAACCATCTCTACAAGATCTTAGTAAACATCCCTAGGTTTTGGTTCGTGGATTCATACTTTTACCCTTTAGACCCACTACTGTTCCATAGTCAATACTACTAGGACCAATGACCGGCCCGTTGTCTCGTATGCCATTCTGACCAAAGATCTCTGGCACCGATATCAAGCCATCAGGGGAAAGAAGATAAGGTTCCATTTCTGGAGTCGCACGTGACTCACAGGTTATCTCAGAGAAAGAGGGGGGCTGTATTCGGACTGTATAATAAGGCATCTACGAAGTTCCATAGGATTTCGCTGTCTTTTATGCTCTCTGCTACGTGAAGTTGACCGCCACTTAGTTATTATTAGAATGCAATAGAAGTCGTTTCACTTAGATTATGGTGGCTGGGTCATCGCCGTGATGAGGCCCGACACGGCCGCATTGCTGGCCTGAATGCTAAAACTGTATATCTCTCAAAGTACTCCCTATTTCATGATACTGGATGTGCCGATCCATGTAATTAAGCGATAGGGTTCGTATTCAGGAGGGTAGGTTGGCCATCCACTTGGTCTCTGTTCATCACTTACGAAGCGGTGTGACATTTATTATCTGAGCAATCACACATACTTCGACCAATAACTCCAATGCAACCCGGCATTTAGAAGCAGTGTGCAATATCCTCACCACAACCTCCTTGGCACTCAATGCCACATGGACATCCAAATGTATGAACACTTGATCTTGAGCCATATCTCTCCCGCCGAACGTCTCTCCTGCGTAGTCCTCAGGCCTTCGGCTCCTAGTATGAGTAGATGAGACCCTGCTAGAGGTAGACCTCACTGTATGGTGTAATTTCAATTGTTAAGCTAACATTTGAACTTTGCACTTTGCTTTACCGCTTGTTGTTCTTCATTGGCAAATACAAAATTAGCTGGTCTTGTGCGCCGCCTTGGTATTAGAGAACGTTCACATAGATGCTCCACTTGTTTCACACATATGCCCACAGAATACAGCAACAGTTTAGTGTTGCGCCTCAAAGTTGGCTGGCCTCCTAGCATCCAAAAGACGCCGTGGCTTTCCATACTGAGCCTTGCCTTTTTCTTCTTGTTCTTTTTTGGTTGGCAGAGCTTAGATCTCGACAGAATTTGGGGTTCCATACCAATGTCTACAACTCTGCTCTGTGCTCGCAAACAGGGCCACCAAGTTGAGTTTTCCCGAGAGCGGAGAAAACAAAATCTCTACATGGATACAAGGTCGCTGATTCAAGGGCCAGCCAGTTCTTTCCGGTCGCCAAATCATAGCTGCGAGGGCGTCCGGGGGTTTGAAAAATGAGTTGGTCCAAACCTGGATCGGTATATAAACGCTCGTCAGTGGGACTTCAACTAAGAGGTCATTCGATTTAGCTTATCTCACCTTGCCTGCACGCCGGAACCTGATCCAGCCGCCGGAAGCGGGGCATTGGCTAGAGCCCACGGGAAGCGATTACCCTTGTTTCACGCGACATCCCTGTTGATGAACTGTTTTGTACCTGACGACCGCCAGACCCTGCACTATCTCTGTTGTTCTCTCCTTGCGCTTTGAAGACTTCAAGGGGTAACAATGAATTGTTGTGTTGAGGTTGTATCATTTTAGAGCGGTGTGCTGTCCAGCCGCTAGTGATACCAGATACTGTTTGGCTTAGTAGCGATTGCACCGATCCGCATTTCTTGGCGGCTCGAATGGATGGTGTCCAGGGGGTATCTCGAGCGCGCATCTTACGTGTCCAGAATATAGCCTGTGGTGTATTACTTGTAAGTTCTCGAACAAAACAAGAACCAAGGGTACAGCATCGCTGAATATATCTTGAAGTGGCAAACTCTGGTCTCGCGCTAACATCTCAGATCCCTGCGGGCTGTAGCGTATCAATTCGTGCTCACAAAAATGTACAGGTCGCCGGGGTTATAAATGTTAGCGCTGGTACAAGCCCCAGAATACTTATATCTGCATTATCTCTCTAAATATCCTATAAATATATATAAATAAAATTAAATAAAATTCTTTTTAAAGTTCTAAATATTTTACTATTTTATTATATTTTATTACTTCTAATATAAATAATAACCCTTCAAAGAAATCTAAGGTGGCAAGTCTTGGTCAATCAGGGCCAAGTTTTGCACACTTGTAATCCCGGCGACCTGCAACAGGTATACCAACCACCGCCACTAGCTCGGACAACACCCTCTTCGTCAACAGCCCCACGATCAGCCCACCTCGTGAGAGATCAAAGCTGTGGCTTGCATGATACCACCCCGAAAATGAGGCCTTGCCGTTTAGCTTGTTACATATCCCTATTGTTCCGTATTCTTTTGAAAGCTCTGTGGAGTAGTCCACTATCAAGGCTGAGCCTGTGAATATAAAAGTCAAACCTTTTGCCCTTATTACTTTGTTCTTCTCATTCAATTCTCCTCCCACCAACAACACCATTTCCAACTATCTAATATTTCCAATGACTCTCACCCCAAAGCCTACTGCGGATGCATCCCGGGATCCTAACAACCCCGACTCAACGTCACGCAATGAATCAGATCACCCCTACAAAAGCCAAGAAGCAGAAATACGTGACATGTTCATTGCAATACTCGAGAGTTATGGGATTCCTCCGAGTACCTTTCCACATACTCATGGTAGTCAGAAGGTAATATGAGTGAGCTGAATTTAGTGTTTCTAGAGATTAACTATGAAGCAGACACCGGACCAAACGGTTATTCACGAGCGTCACGTCGCCTTTGGAGGGCTGCAACATAATGGGCAAATACGCTATGTAGGACCTGATAGTGGCCAAGCCAACTCTGAACAGCGACATGTTATGTATAAGGACTGTGTGCAGTTTGGACCCGGTGATCAGCACAATGGTGATATTGTCTATCACGCCGGGGGATATGGCAAAACATCGACGACTACTACGTACGACAGCATGATCTGTGGCTCAACGAAAATAAGTGACAATCTTCCAGACGGGAATAGCGAGATTAAGGGAACGCAACATAATGGCCCTATCATCAGATCCGGGAAGAAGTAGGATTTTAAATAGCAGCATAGGAATAAACAGCGGTGGCTGTGTAAAGGCCAATCCGCGTGTTGCAGCCATTAATAGTGCTATTATTAGTTACCTGCCCTAACTGCGGGCCTCCCATCCTACACAATTGAGTCATTTGACCCCTCTTAGGAGAGTATTAAATTTAGCTTATCACACTTCGGCCTACACTCCGGGACCTATCCCAGCTATCGGGGACACAGCATTAATGACAGCGCGGATGAGACGACGGGCCTTGTTTCATACCGGTTCCCTACCGGTGAGCTGGTGTCTACTTGGCAACCGCCGGAGCCTTTCCTGTTACCTTCCTTCTCCATTTTCAGAGACCCCAAAGGGTGATAGACCTGTCAGATTACATGCCAGGCACCGCAAGGTCGCTCAAGATTGCGTCTTTGAATAGCGATGCTACCACCTAGTAACGTTAGCCTATATGTGTTCTTTACATCAGAGCTGATATGCACCGCTCAAAGCTGTCTGACCTATGCATCTTAGTAGCCAGTGTGCATGTCTACGTTGCTGGTTCTACCTAGTTATTCTTCACGATGGCTGAGCGTGTGCATTAACGGTAACCGTATATGAAGCGCATCGCCATCTCATCCTTGCACACAGGGCTCCAGTGACACGCCACATTCGCATGCTCCCGTGCACAAACGAGCTACACCACAGACTGAATTGATTGGTGGCACCAATTAACGTGTTTATGCTGTCTCGCTCAGACTTCAGCCTCATGACCGACTGCAGTCGAGATGGGCACGAAGATCGATTCGCAAATTCGCTGGGGTATTGAAACTTACCATCAATTCTACTCGAAATGAGCCGCATCGTAGAAAGTGTTGGTGATTTACCTATTTATTTTCCAAGCGAAATCAAGGCAATGGTGAAGATAATGTATTTATGGAGGTGGGTTGAAAAAGACATGAATGGCATATCTCGAGCCCTGTTGTCCCTACCTTGCCTCCCCTTTTGAACATGAGCAAATCTGGGATGGTTCATCGTCCAATACCGTATCGCTGATTCATCATGTACATATTGGGTCCGCATTAGACAGACACTTGCCACACATAACACGTACATACAAGAGACTTATGCTCAACAGTTTGTGCCGCTTCGATGGCCTCAGAACACCAGTATCCTGTCAATTGTTATCCAACATGCTAGATCAAGTCAAACTTCGCTGGATCCATCTCTACACGCTCACAGCACCGCTGTGTCACAAATGCAGCTGCAGCTTTAAAACTTTTCACTGACTCTAGCACCAGCCCGCACTACTGGCATCGCCTACGCGACTCTAATTTAAGACCGTGGGCTCCAGGATACGGAAGTCTCGTGTGTGTGGACTCTACGCAAGGTTGGTCTCTGCAGGTGCAACCGATGTTGCTACGCCTCTCTTCCATCCCGGAGCCTTTGCTCACAGCCGCGTCACAAGCGACCTACGTCAGCATCAGCATGCTAGCCCATTCTTGATCCTAATTGCAGCCGCTAGTTGTTCGTATTGTCACACATCAACTCTAGCACGGGGGCCTCAATCAGATATCAGCGGAGCGGCGAAGAAACAACAAACGGGGAGCTATGGAGAGGGATGAGGCTGTGATTTGTTACCGGACTTGTACTATTTCCTTTTGGCCTCATCATTGCGCCGTGAATAAGAGCACAGCACTATCAACCAACTCATTGTGTATGTCACATATTTTTACTGCTAAACCCTGTATCATATTGTACCCCTGCCACAGGGCTGTTGTGTACTTAACAACCGCCAGAGCTTTTCCTATCCCTGAAATCCCCTCTTGTCGCTTCATAGACTTCAGGTCGTGGCGCTGACTTGTCAGGCTACATTTTAGACAGCCAAAGTCCGCCAAAACATTCATGGTGAGCTACGAGTAGCGGTGTGCACTGCATCGAGGTTACTGGTGATTTGTAACTGTATGCTTGACGAAGCCACGAAAGCGATCCTTATTAAATGACCAAAATGTATCTAGTTTGCTCGCCATTGTAACTAGTAAGCATATCAACATATCTGAGCAGGTCGGTGTCGGTACTGTTAACAGTCGGTGCTTACCACACTGTTCTACGCTGAGCGTGCGTCTTATGCGTGGCAACTGTATCTTCAAGTCATTGTCTCATCACTCGGGAACTCGTGCGTAGTGAAGAGAGATCGCAGACCTTTGCTTCAGACATACTGTAACTCCTCTGGGGGGTATCCAGGAAACCAAAGACAGCCTCAATCAAGT
>NC_030988.1:4671750-4681054 GCF_000149955.1 Fusarium oxysporum f. sp. lycopersici 4287 | reverse complement strand
ATTTCTTGGCGGCTCGAATGGATGGTGTCCAGGGGGTATCTCGAGCGCGCATCTTACGTGTCCAGAATATAGCCTGTGGTGTATTACTTGTAAGTTCTCGAACAAAACAAGAACCAAGGGTACAGCATCGCTGAATATATCTTGAAGTGGCAAACTCTGGTCTCGCGCTAACATCTCAGATCCCTGCGGGCTGTAGCGTATCAATTCGTGCTCACAAAAATGTACAGGTCGCCGGGGTTATAAATGTTAGCGCTGGTACAAGCCCCAGAATACTTATATCTGCATTATCTCTCTAAATATCCTATAAATATATATAAATAAAATTAAATAAAATTCTTTTTAAAGTTCTAAATATTTTACTATTTTATTATATTTTATTACTTCTAATATAAATAATAACCCTTCAAAGAAATCTAAGGTGGCAAGTCTTGGTCAATCAGGGCCAAGTTTTGCACACTTGTAATCCCGGCGACCTGCAACAGGTATACCAACCACCGCCACTAGCTCGGACAACACCCTCTTCGTCAACAGCCCCACGATCAGCCCACCTCGTGAGAGATCAAAGCTGTGGCTTGCATGATACCACCCCGAAAATGAGGCCTTGCCGTTTAGCTTGTTACATATCCCTATTGTTCCGTATTCTTTTGAAAGCTCTGTGGAGTAGTCCACTATCAAGGCTGAGCCTGTGAATATAAAAGTCAAACCTTTTGCCCTTATTACTTTGTTCTTCTCATTCAATTCTCCTCCCACCAACAACACCATTTCCAACTATCTAATATTTCCAATGACTCTCACCCCAAAGCCTACTGCGGATGCATCCCGGGATCCTAACAACCCCGACTCAACGTCACGCAATGAATCAGATCACCCCTACAAAAGCCAAGAAGCAGAAATACGTGACATGTTCATTGCAATACTCGAGAGTTATGGGATTCCTCCGAGTACCTTTCCACATACTCATGGTAGTCAGAAGGTAATATGAGTGAGCTGAATTTAGTGTTTCTAGAGATTAACTATGAAGCAGACACCGGACCAAACGGTTATTCACGAGCGTCACGTCGCCTTTGGAGGGCTGCAACATAATGGGCAAATACGCTATGTAGGACCTGATAGTGGCCAAGCCAACTCTGAACAGCGACATGTTATGTATAAGGACTGTGTGCAGTTTGGACCCGGTGATCAGCACAATGGTGATATTGTCTATCACGCCGGGGGATATGGCAAAACATCGACGACTACTACGTACGACAGCATGATCTGTGGCTCAACGAAAATAAGTGACAATCTTCCAGACGGGAATAGCGAGATTAAGGGAACGCAACATAATGGCCCTATCATCAGATCCGGGAAGAAGTAGGATTTTAAATAGCAGCATAGGAATAAACAGCGGTGGCTGTGTAAAGGCCAATCCGCGTGTTGCAGCCATTAATAGTGCTATTATTAGTTACCTGCCCTAACTGCGGGCCTCCCATCCTACACAATTGAGTCATTTGACCCCTCTTAGGAGAGTATTAAATTTAGCTTATCACACTTCGGCCTACACTCCGGGACCTATCCCAGCTATCGGGGACACAGCATTAATGACAGCGCGGATGAGACGACGGGCCTTGTTTCATACCGGTTCCCTACCGGTGAGCTGGTGTCTACTTGGCAACCGCCGGAGCCTTTCCTGTTACCTTCCTTCTCCATTTCAGAGACCCCAAAGGGTGATAGACCTGTCAGATTACATGCCAGGCACCGCAAGGTCGCTCAAGATTGCGTCTTTGAATAGCGATGCTACCACCTAGTAACGTTAGCCTATATGTGTTCTTTACATCAGAGCTGATATGCACCGCTCAAAGCTGTCTGACCTATGCATCTTAGTAGCCAGTGTGCATGTCTACGTTGCTGGTTCTACCTAGTTATTCTTCACGATGGCTGAGCGTGTGCATTAACGGTAACCGTATATGAAGCGCATCGCCATCTCATCCTTGCACACAGGGCTCCAGTGACACGCCACATTCGCATGCTCCCGTGCACAAACGAGCTACACCACAGACTGAATTGATTGGTGGCACCAATTAACGTGTTTATGCTGTCTCGCTCAGACTTCAGCCTCATGACCGACTGCAGTCGAGATGGGCACGAAGATCGATTCGCAAATTCGCTGGGGTATTGAAACTTACCATCAATTCTACTCGAAATGAGCCGCATCGTAGAAAGTGTTGGTGATTTACCTATTTATTTTCCAAGCGAAATCAAGGCAATGGTGAAGATAATGTATTTATGGAGGTGGGTTGAAAAAGACATGAATGGCATATCTCGAGCCCTGTTGTCCCTACCTTGCCTCCCCTTTTGAACATGAGCAAATCTGGGATGGTTCATCGTCCAATACCGTATCGCTGATTCATCATGTACATATTGGGTCCGCATTAGACAGACACTTGCCACACATAACACGTACATACAAGAGACTTATGCTCAACAGTTTGTGCCGCTTCGATGGCCTCAGAACACCAGTATCCTGTCAATTGTTATCCAACATGCTAGATCAAGTCAAACTTCGCTGGATCCATCTCTACACGCTCACAGCACCGCTGTGTCACAAATGCAGCTGCAGCTTTAAAACTTTTCACTGACTCTAGCACCAGCCCGCACTACTGGCATCGCCTACGCGACTCTAATTTAAGACCGTGGGCTCCAGGATACGGAAGTCTCGTGTGTGTGGACTCTACGCAAGGTTGGTCTCTGCAGGTGCAACCGATGTTGCTACGCCTCTCTTCCATCCCGGAGCCTTTGCTCACAGCCGCGTCACAAGCGACCTACGTCAGCATCAGCATGCTAGCCCATTCTTGATCCTAATTGCAGCCGCTAGTTGTTCGTATTGTCACACATCAACTCTAGCACGGGGGCCTCAATCAGATATCAGCGGAGCGGCGAAGAAACAACAAACGGGGAGCTATGGAGAGGGATGAGGCTGTGATTTGTTACCGGACTTGTACTATTTCCTTTTGGCCTCATCATTGCGCCGTGAATAAGAGCACAGCACTATCAACCAACTCATTGTGTATGTCACATATTTTTACTGCTAAACCCTGTATCATATTGTACCCCTGCCACAGGGCTGTTGTGTACTTAACAACCGCCAGAGCTTTTCCTATCCCTGAAATCCCCTCTTGTCGCTTCATAGACTTCAGGTCGTGGCGCTGACTTGTCAGGCTACATTTTAGACAGCCAAAGTCCGCCAAAACATTCATGGTGAGCTACGAGTAGCGGTGTGCACTGCATCGAGGTTACTGGTGATTTGTAACTGTATGCTTGACGAAGCCACGAAAGCGATCCTTATTAAATGACCAAAATGTATCTAGTTTGCTCGCCATTGTAACTAGTAAGCATATCAACATATCTGAGCAGGTCGGTGTCGGTACTGTTAACAGTCGGTGCTTACCACACTGTTCTACGCTGAGCGTGCGTCTTATGCGTGGCAACTGTATCTTCAAGTCATTGTCTCATCACTCGGGAACTCGTGCGTAGTGAAGAGAGATCGCAGACCTTTGCTTCAGACATACTGTAACTCCTCTGGGGGGTATCCAGGAAACCAAAGACAGCCTCAATCAAGTTACCCTTGCTCTCAGAGTTCTTTGGGCAGTTGGTCGTGTCTGGAGTTCATAGCACCGACCATCTGTTGTCCCTTCACCCCTGCCTCTCTCCCGTCTTTCGCGCTGATCCCCGGTATCTAGTTTCCATGCTCCTGGTTAAGTAAATTCTGCATAAGCGATGCTTCTACTGTTGGGTTTGCTGCAGAGTGGTGCATCCAAAGTATGAGCACCGCGGCTCATCTGAGGGCATGTCTAATCAGTCTAAAGTTAGCGCGAGCAGGGACGTGATGCAATGCAAACTGGCATTTCCATCACCCGGCGGGCTCATAGCGCCTTTGTTTATCAAAAGGGCTCCAGGGATTACAAAGCCCAATTTGGCACAGTTCAGTGCCGAGCTTGACGACGCATGTGGCGCTTCAGGGGTTCATGATCGTCTATTCAAAGGCCTGACCGGCCACCTTGCTGGCTACCAGCCTTGCCTTTGCGGCCCGTTTTATTACAATCTGACCCTTGAATAATTGTCAGTGGACGAGCTAGTTGGGGTGGTGAGGGTCATTTCTAGCCATTTAGAAGGCTGAAAACATTAGACTTTAGAAGGTCTGATTGGCGATACCGTTATCGATAAGTTTGGGCCAGTAGCCAATGAACTGCAAGGATAGCCAGGATTAGGTATCCACTGGCAATCATTCAGGGGGTCAATTGTATATGCAACGAGGATTCAGAACAAACACGGACCTCAGCTATCTCAAATAAATCCATATCATTGGACGTCTCCCCCACCAATTGCGCGGGTCTACATGCTGTTCCAGATTAATGGGGCGCAAACCACGCAGTACAGCTCGAATTGTGGAGGACTCCGGGGAAACGAAAGAACCCTTGTTCATGCAAAATCCTAGTCACTACGTACCTCCTCTCGTTACGCTTCTGTGCGCAGGACACTGATGTGTTTGCGTTTCATAGACTTCAAGTCGTGACCCCGTCTTCCAGGTTTACACGCTAGACAGCTCAAAGTCGCTCAAGTTCAATTATCAGCTGGCCGTGTGCGCGCCTCGCATCGATGTTGCTTGTTCGTCTGATCGCGTTACCCTTGTCGTGGCCCTCTAAACGGCTGCGGCATGAAGAACCAAAAAGCAAGCGGCTTGCCTGCCTAATGGCAATATCCTCAGCTACTTGATTGGGAGCCCGTTACAAAATTTTCACATCTGCTTCTGGCACACTCAACCAGGTCCTTTCCCCTGTAGTTGAGCCTGCGGGTTACTATCGGAAAAGCATATGGGTGGATCCATGCTAAGGGTCAGTCGCGAATCAATTTTGTTTATGAGTCAGGAGCATGTGGCTTTTCAAGGCCTTGAAAGCGCCTGGTATCCATTATTTTGTGTCTCCGTATCATATCTGACTTGGCTGTGAAAGAAAGGCTAAAGTGTTACAGGCAATCCTCGAGAAAGGACTATGCAATTCACAGCGATGACAGATCCTCACTTGCATGCAAGGTGCATTTATGGAGATTTTCAATTGTGTCAATATGGTATAGCCAACAAGACTCAATAAAATATGTCACCACAGCAAGTTTATACAGCTTATGTATTTTCCTCTCATCATATGTCTATCCACTGGCGCAAAATAGGCATAGCTAGATCTGACTTATCGCGGAGAGATAAATTCTGAAAGCAGATCTCCTGTCTTGACGACCAACCCTTTCAATTGACGCGCAGCGCCTTTGAGGCCAGGATTGCGCTGAACAAGATATTCCTCCCTGGGAGCTTGAGGGTAACCATCCTCCACAAACCTTGCCCACTCCTTCTGGGTTGGCATTTCAGATTCTTTCACGATCCCTATGCGATATTAGATTATGACCCGATTCGAATTGTAGTGTGTCTGACTCTCAAAACTCGCCAACTCGTCGTCAGTTGCGTATTCTTGCTGCAGTTTGCGGCGGGTGTCTTCTGCATGGAAGAATCGGATATACCATATGCCAACATGAAAATAAGTACGCGTGGGGTTGTAAGGCATTTTGGGCGGATAATGTAGATTAGTTTAGGCTATGGTTTTGAAAGAATATGCTGGCTTGATACTTGATAACGGGGCAATACTCCTTCTTATATGTCGCAGCAGAGCTTCTTTTTCAAAGGCAAGCCAGCAAGGAATTTTCAGGGCTAGCATGCCGCCCAACGCCAACTTTGCCAATTACTACCGGAACCCAATCTTATGCCGCCGGGGGATTAGCGTTCTCTCCTCCGTTTGGTTCCAATATACCTCGTGGACGGGAAGTGCGATGATCTAGACAGAATTTGGGTCTTCATACCAATATTTACAACCTACACAGTTTACCAACATCCTGTCAAACCAATGGCAAGTCGCGGGCTTGATCGTCCTCGGTCGCCTGTGAGTACCCTTGTGTCGTAGTTTGCCCGATACATCACTTTGTATATCACCCGGCGTCAAAGTTGTCAATGGCGGTGTCAATCACGGTCAATCGCCGGGACAGACAGAGTGCGGGTCCTGGAGCAATACGGCTCTGTAGCCGAGAAGCTGAATATCTTGGGGTCGTGGATGTACTCAAGTACAACGGTAATGAGGCGACATTGCGGCACGGTACTCTGTATACGCGTCTCCATATGCAGCGGTGTACTGCGCTAAGCACGGCCCTCCCAGCCCTCCTTCATCAAGACCAGATAAAGCCCATTGTGGGGTGGGTACCTTACACGGTAACCGCGACGGTTAAGCGGGCCTCTGTCTCATCCTTCAGGCACGCAGGGCTCCAGTGGCATAGATCGTAGTCACACCAAACGCCCGTGCATCAAATGAGCTAAGCTTTGCACCGAATTGATGGGTGGCACCATTTAGAGTGTACATCCTGGCCCCCTCAGACCTCAGCCTTATGGCCAACCGCAGTCGCGACGAGCCCGAGAATCAACTCACATGTTTGCTGCGGTATTGAAATCACGTTTGACTCTATTAGAAATGGATCGTATTGAAGAAAGCGTTGGTGTTTCACCGGTTTATCTTTAAGTGAACCAGGACGAGTTGTAAAGATAATGGATTGATGGGGCTCGGTTAGTTGATGGTGAAGGTAGGGGGCTTGAAAATGGCTTGAATGGCGTGACTTGAGCACTGCTGTTCCAGCCTTGCTTCCACCTTTTGAAGGTGAGCAAATTCAACGTTAGGATGTTTCATCTTCAAATAGCTTATCGCTAGTTGACCATGTACATATTCAGTCAGCATTAGATAGACGATTCATGAAGGCAGCGTCTTGACCACTTATAACTTATGACACATGCATGCAAGAGAGACTAGTGTTCAACAATTCGCGCTGCTCAGAAGGCTTCAGGACACCAGCATACTGACAACTGCAATCCAGAAGCTGCCAGGTCAGATAAGTTTCCACTGGATCCATCTTTACATACCGACAACACCGTTGTAGCCTGAAAACTTTTCACTGACTCTAGCACCAGTCCGCGGTTCTGTCATCACCTACGACCCTCCAAATTGAGGACCCATGATCCCAGGACACGGAAGCCTTGTGTGTGTGTGTGGACTCTACGCAAGGTTGGCCTCTGCAGATGCGGCCGATGTTGGTACGCCTTTTTTTTCAACCCAGAGCCTTTGCTCGCTGCCTCGTTACGAGCGATCTACGCCAGTATCAGGCTACCACGTTCAAGTAACCTTTCGTACTTGATCTCAATTGCAGCTACCAGTTGTTCATATTGTTACACCCAAACCCTAGCAAGGGGGCCTCAATCAGATTTCAGCGGAGCGGTGAAGAATCAACAAAAGATGGCGCGAGATGAGGCTCTGCTGTGCGACCAGTTTCGCGCCTTTTCGTTGCCTTGTCATCGAACCCTTAGATGGAAATCGTATCACAAGAAAGTGAAGGGGCCTGGCCCTTTTGTAATCTCCTCACCCAAATATTGAGGTATATGTACCCTTCTCATCTCCGACCCTACTTCACCATTTGTTGCTAAATATCCTTCCTTACCACATCATTTGGTATTGACTCCTGGGTGTCTCTTTTAGCTCTCGTCTAGGGGAAGTCGTACCGAACTATATTAGCTCCTTTCCAAAACTACTCGATTATTCTTATAGCATATCAAGATGCACGGGTACAGCTCATCAGAGGAGTCCGACGACCCTCGTCGGCCTCGTGCCCAACCTGCCACCACCAACAACAACGACCAGAAGAAAAAGAAGAAGAAGAAGCTCCCGCCTCAAAAGAGCATCAACCGCATCTGGAAGAAGTTCTCCAAGCGCAAGTTTCACAAGGCTCTCGCCGTCCTTCCATTCGACCCCGTGCAACCTCCTGCTACCTACCATTCCAACGAGCTCTTATCGGCCGGTTACGAGCGAGCCGCTGAGGAATGTCGACGCAAGGTTGAGAAGATCATCAAGGAATGCAAGCGAGTGAATATGCGATATCGAGACCCTGGCTGGGATTTAGTGAGTTTGCTGTCTATTTGTCGTCCGTATGAATTTGGCGCTAATGCATTTACTAGGATTGGGATCTCAAGTATGAGAAGGGCCATTGCTTGAATCACCTGGGATCGCAGAAATTCGAGCTCAACAGGACAACACTGCTGAGGTCACAGGTTGCTGTTCCCAAGGCCGTCAAGCGCGTGCACGAGATCTTTGAGAATCCCACCTTCATGAAAGAGGTTAGTGGTGGTGACGTCAAGCAGGGCAGTCTAGGAGACTGCTGGATCATGGCTGGCCTAACGGCTCTGGCCAATGTTCCAGGAGGTCTACAGCGGATCTGCGTTGCCCATAACACAAAGATCGGCATCTACGGCTTTGTCTTTTATCGAGATGGCGAATGGATCTACTCCATCATCGACGATAAACTCTATCTCAAGTCCCCTTTGTGGGATTCCCCCTCCATGCAGAGAGATCTTCTGCAGCAGATCGATCGTGAGGATAACGAGAATGTTTATCGCAAGACGTACCAGACTGGCTCCAAGGCTCTTTTCTTTGCGCAGTGCAGAGATCAGAATGAGACTTGGGTTCCTCTCTTCGAGAAGGCCTACGCCAAGGCTCACGGTGACTATGCGTCATTGGCGGGTGGCTGGAATGGAGAGGGTGTCGAAGATCTCTCTGGTGGAGTTACCACTGAGCTCTTGACGTCTGATATTCTCGATGTCGATGAGTTCTGGGATAAGGAGATGTCGCGAGTCAACGATGAGTTCCTCTTTGGCGCTTCTACTGGTCTTCTTGAGCACGGCTACGGTGAGCGCAATGGCATCTCTGAGGGGCATGCCTATGTCATCATGGAGGCACGTACTCTAAAGTCTGGCCAGCGCTTGGTCAAGCTTCGCAATCCTTGGGGTAAGGTTCGCAAGGGTATCTGGGATGGAGCTTGGAGTGATGGCTCTAAGGAGTGGACTACCGAAGTGCAGGAGGAGATGGACCACAAGTTTGGTAGCGACTCTGTTTTCTGGATTTCTTACGAGGATCTTATTCGGAAATATTCTCACTTCGACCGTACTCGACTCTTCCGCGATCGAGACTGGCGATGCTGCCAGCGCTGGATTGGTGTTGATGTTGCGTGGAAGGCGGCTTACCATGAGAAGTTCCACATCAAGTTGACCCAGGACTCTCCCCTTGTACTGGTTCTTTCGCAGCTTGATGGTCGGTATTTCAAGGGTCTTCAAGGACAGTACTCCTTCCGTCTTCACTTCCGTCTTCACTACGAGGACAGCCCCGATGCGGAGGACTACATTGTCCGATCTCATGGT
>NC_030988.1:4670106-4671650 GCF_000149955.1 Fusarium oxysporum f. sp. lycopersici 4287 | reverse complement strand
CCTACCATTCCAACGAGCTCTTATCGGCCGGTTACGAGCGAGCCGCTGAGGAATGTCGACGCAAGGTTGAGAAGATCATCAAGGAATGCAAGCGAGTGAATATGCGATATCGAGACCCTGGCTGGGATTTAGTGAGTTTGCTGTCTATTTGTCGTCCGTATGAATTTGGCGCTAATGCATTTACTAGGATTGGGATCTCAAGTATGAGAAGGGCCATTGCTTGAATCACCTGGGATCGCAGAAATTCGAGCTCAACAGGACAACACTGCTGAGGTCACAGGTTGCTGTTCCCAAGGCCGTCAAGCGCGTGCACGAGATCTTTGAGAATCCCACCTTCATGAAAGAGGTTAGTGGTGGTGACGTCAAGCAGGGCAGTCTAGGAGACTGCTGGATCATGGCTGGCCTAACGGCTCTGGCCAATGTTCCAGGAGGTCTACAGCGGATCTGCGTTGCCCATAACACAAAGATCGGCATCTACGGCTTTGTCTTTTATCGAGATGGCGAATGGATCTACTCCATCATCGACGATAAACTCTATCTCAAGTCCCCTTTGTGGGATTCCCCCTCCATGCAGAGAGATCTTCTGCAGCAGATCGATCGTGAGGATAACGAGAATGTTTATCGCAAGACGTACCAGACTGGCTCCAAGGCTCTTTTCTTTGCGCAGTGCAGAGATCAGAATGAGACTTGGGTTCCTCTCTTCGAGAAGGCCTACGCCAAGGCTCACGGTGACTATGCGTCATTGGCGGGTGGCTGGAATGGAGAGGGTGTCGAAGATCTCTCTGGTGGAGTTACCACTGAGCTCTTGACGTCTGATATTCTCGATGTCGATGAGTTCTGGGATAAGGAGATGTCGCGAGTCAACGATGAGTTCCTCTTTGGCGCTTCTACTGGTCTTCTTGAGCACGGCTACGGTGAGCGCAATGGCATCTCTGAGGGGCATGCCTATGTCATCATGGAGGCACGTACTCTAAAGTCTGGCCAGCGCTTGGTCAAGCTTCGCAATCCTTGGGGTAAGGTTCGCAAGGGTATCTGGGATGGAGCTTGGAGTGATGGCTCTAAGGAGTGGACTACCGAAGTGCAGGAGGAGATGGACCACAAGTTTGGTAGCGACTCTGTTTTCTGGATTTCTTACGAGGATCTTATTCGGAAATATTCTCACTTCGACCGTACTCGACTCTTCCGCGATCGAGACTGGCGATGCTGCCAGCGCTGGATTGGTGTTGATGTTGCGTGGAAGGCGGCTTACCATGAGAAGTTCCACATCAAGTTGACCCAGGACTCTCCCCTTGTACTGGTTCTTTCGCAGCTTGATGGTCGGTATTTCAAGGGTCTTCAAGGACAGTACTCCTTCCGTCTTCACTTCCGTCTTCACTACGAGGACAGCCCCGATGCGGAGGACTACATTGTCCGATCTCATGGTAATTATCTCATGGAGCGCTCTGTTTCTGTTGAGCTGCCTGATATTCCCGCTGGCAACTACGTCGTCTACCTCAAGGTCACTGGCGAGCGAGACTCCAACGGTCAATCTGTTGAGCAGGTCG
>NC_030988.1:4567163-4669750 GCF_000149955.1 Fusarium oxysporum f. sp. lycopersici 4287 | reverse complement strand
AGGTCACCAAGCTTCGCCAGAAGAAGGATCAGAAGAAGGCTTCCGCCAGTCGCCAGAAGGAGCGTCGCCGCATGTGGGAGAAGCGCGCTACCATCCGCGACGTCACCAAGCAACAGACCAAGAAGAACGCGGACAAGAGAAAGCGACGTCGCGCAGAGTGGGAGGCTGAGCAGAACCGTCTTGATGAGGAGTTCAACGCCAAGGTCAAGGCTGAGCGCGAGCAGATGAAAAAGGAGAGGATTGCTAAGGCTGAGGCTGAGAAGGCTGCGGAAGCGGAGAAGAGGGCTCAAGAGGCCGATGATGAGGCTTTGAGCAAGAAGACTGAGGAGGTTAAGATTTCAGAGGACAAGGATGAGCCTGTTGTCGTTGATGAGCACCACAAGGATCATGATGACGCGGTTATCTCGGTCTCAACTGGATCACCTCACTTGACTCCCAAGTCCATGGACTCAACAGCTGAGGGTGCTGAAGAGAAACAGGAGGTCCCACCAGTCAGCGGAGGACCTCCCGCTCCCATCGAGGAAGAAGAGCCTCTCCCCACCCGCCCTCGACCTGCCTACGACTCTGCAGGCGAGTCATCAGCCTCTCCAGCTGACGATCATGAAAGGCTTTTCAGTAGCGATGATAATAGTCGCGACCCCAGACGTATGATATCCAAAAGGTCTCGAGTCCAGAGCGAGACTGATTCTGACGAGGAGAAGATGCCCGAGCCCTGGAACGCCATCTGCATCGTCGGCGTACGCGTGTACTCCAAGGACGAGAACCTCGAGCTCCGCACCGTCATGGAAGGCGGAGAGCTTTTAGAGGGCGGCATGGGCTCCAAGGGTGCCGCAGATCTCGACAACGCTCAGTCCAACGCGGGCGGTGGACGATCTAACTGCTTCCGAGATAAAGCAGGGTGGCACCAAGGGGCAAGAGATATCTCTGGACATCAGCAAGGACAGCAAAGACACTGAATAGTATACTATCTGATGAAAAAATACTGCTTCAAAAAGAGTTACATCCACGTCAATTCTACTTTCACAACCAGAGTCGGCTCTTCGACACCTATATACGTTAGCATACCCATCGCCTGGAAATGCGTAATGCCAGCTACTGGTACACAGGCCGAGTTGGCGGCGCAATAGCTCATAAGAGCCATGACTAAAATCCTGCGACGCTGAGGTGATCGAAGCATCCATTTACAGTCATTCCGAGTAGTGGGCTGCGGAGGGTGGCAACAGGTATCAGAGCAAGGCTGGATTGTTCTGAGGTGAAGCAAAGGTGTTCGTGTTGGCGACGGACCCTCACGTATACATTTTAGGAGCTATCGGTACGTTTTTAAAGGTTATTACTCAGGTCGTTCATCGATGTTTGGAAGTAATACATGCTCATTCCGTCTCTTCACTAGTAACTACTTCGCGTCCGCTGATAATTCCACAACTTCATATAAACCTGTTCCATTCTGACTCCACGCATACCAATTCCCTACCATCATCTTCTATGAGTCAAGCGGGAACTTCGTCTGACATGTGCAACATCACCGCTCAGTTCCGTCATTCAACCTTCAGGTCGATGTGGCATTCCATCTCCAAGCATGATTACTTCGTCCCAGCGAATCTTGTGTTAGGAGTTTCAGGTTATGTTCATCAAGCCTTTCGATTGATCCGTCCATCCTGCTGTTCAATTGATGTCGATTTGCCATTGCATCTCGGAGGCGTGAGTCCAACGTGTCGAACAGTCACACTCTCGTCTGGTAATAGGTCGGCGTGATGGATTCAGTTCGGTCGCCTGTCTGTCTGCAACACAAAAGCGTCTCGAGGATTGTCGCGGCTCTGGTGCTCTGGGCTAGATTCACTGCTTCTATCTGCGCTTCGGTACAGAGGGATTGTCGGCTTTTCTCGTCATTTTAATGGAACCAACAGCTCCTTCGATGAGTTGATCAGTACGCCCAGTGATGAAAATACCAGTAAATATGTCAAGCAGAAAGGTAGCTGCACATCCGGAGCAGGTTGAGCTCTCTTGACAATGTGCAAGATCCTCGATGCTGCAAGCTCGGCTGCATCCCTCAATATGTATCTTGATGCTCGCTCCTTTCTCGTTGAATGTGGACAATTTGCTGAACTTTCAGCCAGACCGATTGGCGACCGGCTACCTGGAAAAGCGGGATGTCCAGAGACGGTGTTCAATTGCCTCGTGGCTATACTGTGATTACCGGCGTGCTTGAGGTACAAGGCCGTAAGCTGTTTGTGTACTCAGTAATGGATGGTCACTCGTCATCGTTGTCAGAACAGGTGACCAAGGACCAATGGAGGAGGTAGTTCTATGGGGCGGTTGTTCGCTGTGATAGGCAAGAAGCATTTGGCTATTTTTGGGCGTCAAAAGATGAATGGAGCTAGGCAAGAACCAGAGATGTAGTGTATGAAGGGTTGGCAGCGCGACCATCCGACGCGAGACGCCCATGATGGTGGTGTGAAGTTGGAGAAGGATATGCATGCAATGTCAGCTTGAGAAGTGGCAATAAGCCACGTGATTGAATGTCGTAGACGAATCTGCATTGAAACCCCTCCCCGCCATCGCCATCGCCATGGGACGCGAGGTACGGGATAAGCACGTACATCCAATGACATTTGAGCTTTTTTGCTTTTTCCACCTTGGAATCCAAGTTTATCTGGCTCATTAGAGCGTCGGATGCACTCAGGTTTCGATGGAACTTTTGCTAGACATACTGTGCCACCATTACAAAATCACCTAGGCCATTCTGGAAACGGCGTGCATCGTTTGTTTCCCAATAGATTTGATTAGAAAGTGGCTTCTAGTACTGCACAACATGGTTCAATGTGTTTCAGCAGAGTTGAACTGGGATGCACCCCCACTCTAGCCAACGACTCAATGCCTAAATAAGAAAGGATCAGTTCCCCAAACTGTCTCTGTCTCGTATGCCTGAGTCCTCAGCTTGATCTCCGCAACCACTGAGAAAGCCCAATTTTGCATGTTTTTAGGTCCAACGCAGAGTCCCATCAAGAGACCGCAAGAAACTGTAACGTCCCTCGACTGGTGATCCCTTCCCGAAGATTGAAGTTGACAAGTAGAGAAAAGCCACCATTGTGAGCTACCAGATGCCGCATATTTTTTGGGTCCTGGCCGTCTTCCTGGCTGTAGCAGGCCCTGTAATTTGGCTGTGGTCATACAATGAAGCAATCCCTTCTCTAAGCGGTCGTGTCGAGCCATGGAGACTCACGGCTTCTGTAGCTCTTGGGAAGATCCAGGCTGATAAGATGTCAGTTCAAGAGTATGCTGAGTCTTTACTGGAGAGGATCAAGGCTCGCGACGAAGTCGTCAAAGCTTGGGCGTATCTGGACGAAAAGAGGGTCATACAGGAAGCAAGACTCCTAGATGAGACCCCCAAGAAGAATAGAGGGCCTCTTCATGGACTTCCAATCGCTGTGAAGGATGTCATTTACACGAAAGGTAAGTTGACCAGGTTATATCCGACACTAAGATGGGAGCTTATTATTGTATAGACACGCCTACTCAGTTTAACTCGCCACTTTATGATGGACATTTCCCCAAGACAGATGCTGCTTCTGTACGAATCCTTCGTCATGCTGGTGCCCTCATCTTCGGTATGTTCTATATACGCCTTGCACACTTGCAACTAACAGACTAGGCAAAACAACTACCACCGAATTCGCTGCCATCCATGTCGGCCCCAAGACTCGTAACCCCATGACCTCCTACGAACGCCGGGTGGATCATCCAGCGGGTCTGGCGCTGCTATCGCTGATTTCCAGATCTCTATGGCCCTTGGCATACAAACAGGCGGGTCCTTGATTCGCCCAGCTTCGTTCAATGGGATATACGGTTTCAAACCAACGTGGAACCCCGTCTCTCGCGAGGGTCGGAAAATATACGCTCTGATGTACGACACTCTTGGATGGTATGGGCGGTGTGTTGGCGACCTCGTCCTTCTGGCCGACATCTTCGGGCTCCAGGATGACAAGGATGAAGAGCATGCTTTCCAAGGCATCGAAGGCGCACGTTTCGCGATTTGCAAGACGAGCATCTGGCCCATTGCTGGTCCTGGAACACAAGACGCTCTCGCCCGCGCTGCAGATCTTCTCAGATCCCATGGTGCAGAAGTACATGAGCTTGAGCTTCCTTCGGTATTCGATGATGTGCCAGAGTGGTATCGCATTGGGCTTCACACCGAGGGCCGTACTTCATCCCTACCTGAATACAGAGTTGGAAAAGACCAAATCGGCCAAGTCTTGATCGAGCATGTCGAGAACTCGGATAATTTCACTCGCAAGACGCAGCTGATGGCTAGCGACAACTTGGCCGCCGCGAGGCCTTCATACCCCGGTCTTGAATGTACCGGGCTTCGAGGGTGAACATGACATGCCTGTTGGCCTGTCTCTCGTCGCACCGCGATATCGCGACCGTCACCTCTTGGAGGTCGGCAAGGCGGTCGGTAAAATCTTTGAAGCCGAAGGCGGTTGGGAGACCAAAACTGAGTTAGAGAAGGAAGTGGCGACGGTATGAAAAATGGAAAATAAAAGTGACACAAAATGGTAGGTCACCAAGGGATGTGGTGCGTGCATTCTCGCCAATCTTCTTCAAGTAACGCTCAAGACCTGGGCTACAGTAACGTGTAGAACAGGCCAGGGAGTCCTCAAGCCGCTGGAGACAACTCATTTCAAACACACATAGAAGAACATTTCTGTTGAAAGACTGGCAAAGCAGCAAGTATCAAGCTTGAGAGGTCATGGTGAACGGCAGTAGGGTAGTTCCGACAAATGTGGAGCAAGCGTTATGGTGGTGGGGGCTGACAGTCTCGGTACCCCTGGGCCATAGTTAGCAATGTCTGGGGGCGGAAGACGCTGGCGAGAGTCCAAGTTTGGGAACAAAGCTTTTACGCGACCTTGTGCTTGTAAACCCTTTATTCTCTACTTCTGCAAGGATCACATTGCTGTAAGGGTGATATGGGGGCGACACCAGGCTGATGAGGGATTGATGTGAAATGATGCGGGCGGGGTCTTGATCTTGGGGTAAGTGATCCATTGCCTTCCCCCACTTGTGTTCTGAACGCGCTTTACCTTGGATGCATTCCACATCAGACGCGCAGCGCGTAACGGCTCAAATGACTGCAGACGTTTCGCGTCGGCACCGGCATCTCCGTCAACAACGGTGCGGCTGATACACTTTGCTACACAGTATGACTCATGATGTAGTCCAAATCGCCAGGAAAAAGACAATACGGCCGAAATAGTTGACGAGCAAATCATTCTCCGCCACGAATTAAGTTAATTACTCTAAACCAAACGCGACCTCATCCAGTACACATCAAATCTCCCTAGTTTCGACTTTATGATGCATATGCTCGGGCCTTCATCAAGATACCCTTCTATGTTAGTAGCAATTAGTATGTTTTTACCGTCTCTTGGGGCATAATGTGCGATAGCTTACCAGGTCGATCTCTGTCTCGGTCTTAATGGTGTAAACGCTGTGTCGCATCTATCGCTGGTTGGTTTCCTTGTTGTTTGGGGGGGGCTGGATCAATTTTATGAAGGCTTTCTTCTACGATTAAACTTGCGTTTGGTCCCATGACGTTACCGATGGCGTTCTCAAGGGTTTTTGGGTATGGCATCAAGTCGACGGGTAGCCTTTTGAGTACATCTTTACTGACGCTGGAAAAAAAAAGGTTTTCAGGCTTGGAGAGACGTGGATGCAGACAAAATACTGGAGGTTGGAAAACCTAAATCGGGAGCGCTTATGATTCGATTAGAAATTTGCTGAAAATTGCTCAGCATTTGAGATGTCAAGTTCTGGTAATTTTTGAAGAACGGCTGCGGACATCAGACATTTATGAACTCGCAGAGTTACCCGGGAGCAAGGCACTAATGATACGTGACAAATCATGGGATTGGAGATGCGCCTTTTTTTTTTTTTACCTTTTTTTTTTTTTTTGAATTTCATAACCATGCATTGTTTTCTCTCTGCCTGCTAAAACACTGTGTTACCTGTTGTGGGGTTAACATAGGCCGAACAAAGAACCATAGGAAGATCCAGGTCGCCACGCCCTGCGCAAAGCGACTCAGATTCTCACAGGTAGGTAATCTGCAGTCACTGCATGTCCACGCAATAGGTGACTATATTATTTACAGATATTTTGTTTTGCTTGTCGCATCATTGCCATATCGTAGCAGCATTACTATACTAAAACTATGTTAGCATGCTGATGTTAGCTACTGGGGCTATATTAACATGGACGATGTTAGCTCTTGAGGAATTACACCATCTCAACGCTAGCATAGATCTGCCTTATTGTCTAACCGATTGAAGCACCGCATTCTATGTAAACATATGCCCTAATTTAATCTAACATTTCGGATCAAAACGGCATTAAATGTCCGCATAGCGTCTGAGCATATCATGTTACCATGGTATCCAGTGTTATCATACACCTCATGTTAGCACAGTCACCCATGTTAGCGCAACCAATAATGCTAGTGCAGCCACAAATGTTAACATGGTCTCTAACATTCAAGTACCCGTCATGTTAGCACGGCTTTGTATGGTACGTTAACATTGCGGACCATATTAGCATACCATACTTCGTCCTCATGCCAGCCATAATACCAATTACCCAGCCAGCAACGTACATGCCAGCGCCGTCTATCATAGCAGGATTCCAGTTTCATATAACACAGAACTGCTATGG
The DNA here is from genome assembly GCF_000149955.1 of Fusarium oxysporum f. sp. lycopersici 4287. Lineage (NCBI taxonomy): Eukaryota > Fungi > Ascomycota > Sordariomycetes > Hypocreales > Nectriaceae > Fusarium > Fusarium oxysporum. The sequence goes on along the minus strand of NC_030988.1, from coordinate 4,663,047 downwards.
TCGGCTCTTTGTCCTATTTTCTTACCTCTACTGCTACCACACACCACTATTTGCTAGCATCAATTCTATTAACACAATTCAACAGTCTTCCCATGGCTTGGATAGCCGGCTTCAGCAGAGTAGCATCGGTCATTCGTATGGATATCAATAACAAGGGTAGGCAGCGACCAGAGTAAAAAAAAACATCTATAGATATTGCAGAGGAAACAAATAAAAATATACACTAAAACTCACTCCAAGGTGTCTAGTAGCTACCATACCCATTCAGACTCTAAGGCACTCTAGTATCACATGCTAATGTCCTGTTACCTTCCGATATCCATCCCATATTAATGTTACAATGCCATGCTCTCTTAACGACCTTTGTCGATGCTTTAGTCCAACTTTAAACCATTTTTCTTCAATGTCGTGATTTCCGTTTAGTGGAATGAAGTCGTAGTGCTCCTCTTCCATGTTTTGGTTGTTCCTCTGGGTTCTTTGTCCATACCCCGGACCTTGCTCAGGACCTCGAATTCACCCAGCGTTGCTCGAATGATCACTACCGGTTTTCTCAAGTTGCGCAGCCGTGTGGTCGGCATCGTGTTGCGCCTCTTCCCTTTCAGTGGAGTCTTCCTCCCAGGGTCCAAATCCATACCACGAAATCCACATATGGATCCATAATGTGGATCCATATCCATTCCATTCCATTCCACGTAGGCTTCAGCTTTTCCACATCCACGCCACGGAACCCCTTCCACATGTTCCACATGTGGAAATTGTGGAAAGGAATGGAAATTTAGGTGGGGTTTGAAAATACCTGGATTTCCTTGTGAAATAGCGCATACCCTAAGTACTTTCCATAGCCAATAACAACGCAATAGCAACAATTTTCCACTCCGTTTTACCCGTACACAAAGTTCAAACAAGTCTATTCTAGGAGGGTTTACTATTACTCACGCCCTGACTACTCCAAACCGAAATGGCCACCCTTCATCCTACCAAGTCAACCACACCCGTTCCAGAACGTACAGAAGAAGACAATCAACGACTCTTTCAGCTCTACAAAGGCTGGACCTTGACGGAGAGAGACGGCCAAGTGCGTCAATGGGTATATCAGTTCGGCTACGATATCCAGCATGCCGATAAGGGGGAACGCCGATGGGTGTGTTGCCTTTGCATCAAGCAAAAGCGGCCGAGGCCAAAGAGTTACGCCATCAAAGGGTTGCAGAACGCTGAGGGTCACCTGTACACGGACCACAATGGCATCATGGATCCGACAGGCAAGAGGCAAAAGCCTACAAAGGCATCCGAGAAAGCACATCAGTCCATTGCAACAATCCTACAGTTGAACCCGAAGGAGCCGAAGGAACAAGATTTGATCAATACCTTGATCAAACGTTTCGACAAAACTGTATTCCAGCAGAAACTTGTCAACTGGATTGTCAACTCTAACCAATCCTTCTCGATCGTCAACGATCAAGATCTTCGAGACATCTTCAACTACCTCAATCCATCTGTCGAGATCACAAAAGCTAACATTACTGACGTGACCGTGCGTGCCATCGCAGAACGAGAATTTACCAACAACATGGAAAGAGTGAAAGATGCTTTGCGAAAGAGTCCGGGACAGATCCATATCCAGTACGATGGCTGGAAGTCTGGTAACCGACACGCCTTATACGGCATCACATGTGTGTTTCGGGATTCAAATAATCGGCCACAGAAGTGTGTCCTCGGACTGCCTGAGCTTACAGAGCGGCACACAGGCGAGAATATCGCCGGGCAGATTATCGAGATCATTCGGGAGTACGAGATCAGCGATAAACTCGGGTATTTCACATTGGATAATGCCGGTAACAATAAAACCTCGATGGGGGAGCTTGGATTAGAGTTTGGCTTCGACTGGGAGAAGCGATGGGTTCGCTGCGTTGGCCACGTTGTCAACATAGTAGTGAAACAGATGCTGTATGGCAAGAACCCGGATGCTTTCGAGAAAGAGGTCTTCGAAGGACTTCACACGGCAGCGAAGGAGCATGAAGTCTGGAGGAGGCGAGGCTCTGTTGGAAAATGGCATAACTTTGCTGTTGTAGGTGGCTGAGTCCCCGGCTTTATTTGTTATACTCACGAAGACCTAGGAGGTGAGCAGATCGGACACGTGGACCGATATGCTCAAGAAGGTACAGGCTGTCGAGAGCCAACTCTCTGATGACGCTCAGCTCAAGAAACACCGTCCAGTTGGAGTTGTGGTCGACAATGCTACCCGGTGGCTTTCTCAATTCTCGATGATTGAACGCGCTCTCCTCTTGAGGCCATTTTATAATTCTTTTGTCCAGAGAGCGTCAAACGAGTGGGAGAAGGTCAACTTGACGAGAGCTGGCCACATCAAAAAGGGCTCCAAGCTGCCCTTCTTCCTGAAGGAAGAGAATCGCATGACACCTGATGATTGGCATGTGCTCGGGACTCTTTACGACATTTTGCTTGACTTCCAGCTGGTTGTGAGAGGCCTTGAGGGCGATGGACAGGGAAAACACCGGAGAAAGGTCGAGGAAAACGAGATCGACCCTCCACTGTCTGGTAAGCCTTAGACTTCTCAAAAGCGGCCCGATTCTTATTTTAACAGATGGCTTGTACAGGAACAAGCTGGGATCTTATTCACGCGTACGAATTTCTTCTCGAAACCCTCGAATCCGCGAAAAGAGCAGTCGCCAATTTTCCGCACGGCCATCACCTCGCTGTCAACATCAACCTGGGTTGGCTCAAATTGAACGAATACTACGAGCACCTGAATGATAGCCCCCTGATCTATGGCGCTGCAGTTCTTCATCCTGCCTACCGGTGGGCACTGTTTGACGATTTGTGGGGAGACGACGACGAAAGACAATTGTGGATTACCAAGGCGAAGGAGATGGTCCAGGATCTCTGGGAGAGAGAGTATAGGGACCTGGAGGTTGATGACCCAGAGATTGAGTTGCCTGCCAATAAGCGGCTGAAGACCTCAAGAAACAAGTTCACAGCGTGGCGCACAAAGAAGCGAGGACTGACGACTGGAGGGATTTCTGTTACCGAGTCGCCAATTCGATCCCCAGCTCAATCCCCTAGGTCCTCAGTTGGCGGTCTGGATCTTGATGAATACGAGCAGTGGCAGCGTGATATCGAGGATGCTGATGCTTCTGTCACAGATCCCTACGAATACTGGCACATAAGGCGACTCAAATACCCCCGGTTGTCTAGGATGGCCTTGGATCTGCTTACTGTGCCACCAATGTCAGCCGAGTGTGAGAGGCTATTCTCGACCACTGGCCGCATGGTTACCAAGAGCCGCAATAGGCTAGATGCCAGTACAATTGGGCTTTGCCAGACACTACGGAGTTGGTTGCGCGCCGGTTTGATCGGGTCGCTAGATAGGATTCTAATGGACGAGTGACAAAAACATCGACGTCACCAAGGCATGGATGCGATCCACTAATTACCATTGTTAGACAAAGTAGGTTTCCATTCCACAAATTCCACAATATGGATTCATTTCCATAATGGATCCATTTCCACCCATTCCACATCGAAGTTATTAGTCAGCATCCATATCCACGCCATATTCACAAATGTGTCGTGGAGTGTCGTGGATTTGAACCCTGCTTCCTCCTGTGCTTTTTTGGCCTCCAGTAGAGCGAGCTTCAAATGTCGGGCCTTGGTCTCGGCCTCTTGAACCTCCTTCTGGATGATTGCGACACGTTTCCGATGCAGATCATTTATCTGAGCTTTAAGATCCTTGATATCTTGATCAACCTGGGTCTTCGACTCGCCACGGAAGACTTGTGACTCGAACCTCTCCTGAAGCTTATGAACTACTTCGATGGCGTCTAGAAGCTGCTTCTGTTCTTCTTTGTCGTTCCAAAAGTCGCCACCTTCGACTAATCCACGGACGTCGGCCATTTTCGAGCCAAATCTCGTTCTGAAAGTCTCGCGATCTTGCATCTTACTGAGGGCGTTTTGCTTGCCCTGAATGCTGTCTTTGACCTGTTGAATCCGCTCTAGAATCTCATCCTTGGCGAGGGAAGGATTGTCAGAGCTTGACGCGGGCTCTAGAGAATGGGTTCCAGACACTAGGGATTGGTGGTTCGGGAGCTCCAGGGTCGGCAGCTTGTGCGATGATGAGGTCTCGCGGTTGAGAAAGGGAGAAGGAGGTAGTCTGTCCCGCCATTTCTGCCTTTCTTTGGCAAGGTCCAAATCTCGTGGAATCTGTATTCCCAGGACTAAGTGTTCGACGGCGGAGATGACAAAGACACCGCAGTTATACCCATCCCTTTGTTTAAAATCATCCTTCAAAGATCAGCCAGCATTCGAATTCGGGCACGATTCATCCAATACCTACAATCAAGAGAAGCTTGATATCTCCCAGCATTTCCTTAAGCGCCTTTTCGATGTCCTGGGTGCGAGAGGGGCTGGCCATACCGTCGTAATGCTCCGCTTTGACACATATGCCGTTTTCTTGATAGATGACAACCAACGACCAGTGCGAGGCGGTGCGGACCGGACAAAAGACTATTCTAGAATCTTTCGGAAATTTACCGCGAAGCTCTTTCTTCTCGTGATTGACTCCCCGCACATTGAGCCAAAGCGGATGCCGCCAGGCAAAGTTAGAGCGGCTATGGTAAAGCAAAATTTGCCTGACACTCCGGTCGATACTCTCATCGCAAAGCCACGCAGTGGGGTCCGAGATTTTCTGTTTGGCTCTGTCCTCAATCGGGTGGAGATGTGAGGTGGCGGACTGCGAATCGTGGTCACTGTCCTCTTGTATAAGATCAATCGACTCCACTGCACTCGAGTCTCGGGCAGGTGTAGTACTCCCGGATCGTTGTCGCTTGATTGACCCGGGGATAGAGGGCCTTTTCAGGGGCCTCTTGATGTTGACCTCTGCAGCCATGTCGTCAACGGTTGGTAAGTCATCGGAATGCTCGGCTTCGGCGGCTTCCTTAGGGTCAAAGCCCCAGATGTCGTTGTCAAATCTGCCATCCTGTTTTCCGTGTAAGATAGACCTGTGCACTGGTCTCTCAAAGCCTTTTGCCTTTTTGATGCAATCAAGAGCCCGTCCGCAGTTCATTTGCCTGAGTGAGCTTCCGAGTCTGACAGCGTTGTAAATGTAACCATCAAGCTCATATAGACTCTGCAGGTCCATTTCAAAATAGAGGCAGAGGACCGTGATGCTGTGAAGTTGACTAACAATGCGCTTGCTTGGTGGGAAAGTCTGGATGAAGGGCTGCTTGGCCCAACCAGCCTGGCCATTCGGCCAATACTTGTTCATGAACTTGACATGGCTCACTGCCGCGTGATCATCGTTGGTCTTGGGGTTGGTGTACCAATTATGCACTGGTTGAACTGCGCCCTGCTTCTGGGCCGACATCGACGCCGAAGGCCAAGTTAGAGTGGGAGCCAGTGTTGGAGCCGGCGTTGGGGTCGATGTTGAAGTCGATGTTAAGGCCGATGTTGGTGCTGGTGTTTGGTCCGGTGGTGGAACCGAAGTGGGGGCTGTTGGAGGCGGAGTAACAGGCATTGGCTCAACACGTGAGGAAGAGGACTGAGGTTGATCTAATCGGTGTCACTCAGAGTGACACGGAGGATGACTATTAGGAGGCATGCGATGGAGCGTGCGTATGTCGAAGATGGAGGAGAAGGAAACGTAGCGCCGAAAGTTGCTGAAGCAATTGGTTCTGCTGTTCAGGGGCAGCGCATGTGAGCTTTTACAGCCTGGGTTCGCAGCCTCGTTGCCTTATGCGTGGGTAAGTAGGCTATCGATAAGACTTCCTAATACAGCAATCATCGGATCATACCTCGATTTTTAGCATCAGGGGACTTCAACAACATCACGAATATTAATACAGCAGAATAACAAATTGACATGCTTCAAGATTTGAGATTTGATTGCGTTCAGTGACTGAGGCACTTGGCAAGACTGTGGGTGGTATCCAGGGTGTTCAAGTCAGCTTTGTCATGTTAACCCCATGTACATACATCCAGCTACATGTTAGACCCGTTGACGGGATAAAATACTCTGGGTTATCGACTTGACTTAGATAGAAACGTATCTCCCGATAAGTGAGCAAGCCAATCGCCATGAGGCATTTGATAGAAAGTGACTTGCAGTGAATTTTGCTTAGCATCCCATCATTATTGCAGGCTACTGTGAATTTGTTACCCCGTATTCCCTCCCAGGTAAAGGGTGATTGATTGATGCTAACGCGACCCATGTTAGCGGCCATGTAATAAGGATTGGTTGATGTTAGCGGTTGAAGTTCGGCTGTTATGAACCGTACCCAATGCGACCTGAGGGAGGTTAACATCAAGCTTATCATACATGTCAACCAACCAGATAAACAAACGCATGCACGTCTGTATGTAGGTTGAAGAAGCACAGCCAGTTCTGATGAGAATGAATGCCGTCTCGACACCGGACATCGTCAAATCAAACCCAATGGCTGGATCCACACCCTGTCGTGGACATTCATCATGGAGGTTGGTAATATGTAGATTGCTTGGCGGTTTGTCAGGGAGAAGCCGATCCATCAATGGTGGGCATGAAGCACGGGCCATATGTTGGTGCATTCTTACTGTTCACCGGGGCAATGTTCTGTTAGATTGGCGGCTGGGAATTCTTAGATGCTCACGAATACGATGGGGTGAGTGTATCCAAGTGGAGCTGAATGTTGTGATGTTATTGATTGTTGACTTAATTGTCGACTTGATTCTTTGATCAGTCTGTCCGTGAGGCGTTTCACCCCATCGAATTTGTGCGTATCTAACATGTTCTCTACACTCCCATAAGCAGGTAGGGCGGCAGATTTGGCTGGACTTGCAGCGAGCAAAAGAAAAGAAAACGGGGCTGCTGGAGGTTGGCCCTGTGGCAAGACCATGGCTGCAATCTAGTGCAATTACGTCTTAGTGCGTTGGTGATGTAGACTACAATCTACGCACGGCTAACCTCCCTCGGTTACGAGACCCTGCCTATGGCGCTCTTTACCTCAACTCTCATCCCGCGATGAAGCATCATGTGTCGTGATCCACGTGCGATTCAAGTTCAACAGGGAGCATTCTGGAATAGAGTAACAACACACTCACGGTTAACTCCATCTACAATAACAATCAGGCAGGAGACAGACACTATCGAAGGGGGGTAAGTAAGTAAGATTGAATAATAATATGACGTAAGTCAGGAGGTTTCGCGGTACTTTGTACGGATAAATCCCGTGCCGCTTCCGGCTCTGCGCGCTTGGCCAGATTACGTAGTAAAACCAGGGGAGAAAATGATGGAGCTGGAGTACGGAAAAACGTGCCGGCCCAACTTGGAGGGCGATTAAATCACGCATACTTTCGCCCTAACTTCAGCATGCTTCTCCACGAAAAGCTTCTACAGGAACGCTTTGATATTCTCACTTACTCAGATGTGAGCACAGTATTGGGCAGAAAATCGTCCGGTTCTGTATCGCTAATATTGAGTAGCTCCATCTCCTACAGCAAACGTATCGGAAGGCGCCGCATCTCTTCGTCCAGACTTGTTACTCTTCATCAAACCAACACAACGCGACAAGTCCTTTCCACACACCAGTTGAAGACGAGCTCGGCCAGGCGGTTATTCCTTCCATCACAGAGGAGGTCGGTATTAAGCAGCTATCAGAGTTCTTTAAAACCTTATGTCCTGAAGAACGCAAATGCCAACTGTATCGTGTTGAGCGAAAAACTAAAGAATTCGAACAACGCCTGGAATATTGGTATAGAAAAAAGCTGCTCCATCAGGTCGCATTAGCCATCATCAAGGTTTCCGCAGGCAAAGAGTCAGGAACGCTTGTATCGGACGTGGCTAAGTTGTACGGATATCCCCGACACGTTACAGACTCGCTACGGAAGGGAATATATATTGGAGAGAGGTGGTTGACGATCTTCAATCATGCTGAATCGCTCTTTCCCGAAGTCAAACGTGTTTCGCTTGGGCTTCTCTATGCCCTCTCCTCATCCCGATCCAAGTCAGTATACTCGACCTGTAGCTAAAAATTGCTTCTCATCCCGCGTCAGATTGGAAGGTTCCGTGCAAGCAAAAGTTCCGGGAGTATTGAAAGAATTATGGGATTCAAATGTGGTGTTAGCGGCAACAGGCGCCTCGGAATATGCAAGGACAAGTCTTTGCAATATCTTGGATTACCCTAGTGAGTTCGAGCCTTGAAGCCTGGATGACTATGGTTAACTCATTATGCAGCACAGATCTCTGTTCGCGCACTGCCCAACAATGGCAATAGCCCTCCAATCATGGGGGAATACGAGAAGGCAGTTGAAGGTGCTCCTGTTTCATCACAGCACGCAAACACCTTACTAACCCCCCCTTCTGAAAACTTTACAAATTTTGGCACAGCACCGTCTCGAATACGGCAAAGGGACCTTGATTCACTGTATACTTTGCTCTGTTTCCTCGCAGACGCGGAAATCCCAACTGCCTTGCTCCATTCTGGGGCTGGAGGGACATATTGTTGGGCTAGTGACGGATCACGTATGTTTCTAGAGTCGAGCATCAACATTGAACTCAAGATGCTGTTGAGGAACGAGCTGTCATTGTGTTCTGCACTTCAGGAACTTACGCAACAAGGTTTGGTTAGTCCTCATAGTGTCGAAGACTCTTGGATTGTTACTCCCTACCACAGAGTGGAAAGAGTGAACTCCTTGGAACCTGAACTTTGCCGTCGCTGGAGGCTAGAGGCCCTTCGACTAGTATTTAGTGCTATACCCATGAAGAATGTTAATGATGGGTGAGTGCTAATTCTGAAGGGACTCATGTTTATCCTAATATTTTGCACAGGAACCCGCGGCTGAACAAGGTTATGCTGAAGAAACACATTCAGCATACCCTCAGCTCTATCAAAATCGAAGATGGCTACGGTCGAATTCCCTCAGATTTGAGGCCTGCGGTCGCAAATGGCCTTCTCGAGTCGTCCTTCTACCCTGGGCGGACCTGGAAGGAGTTTTCGATACAGGAAGCGGAAGGTCTAATTGCCTCTATACCAAATACAGACCCATATCTGCGCATTTCCCTAAGACACAGGCAGTCTTTGCTGGACCGCAAACTCCCCCAGACCGATGCTCACGAGTTGAGACCATCAGCACAACGGATTACGCATTCTCAACTACTTAATCCCTCGAATAGAAGAGAGAATGCATTGATGGGCCGTGACAGGCACCAAGATGCATTACACTACTTCCAAGAAGAGCAACTCTCCCGGGCGATAGAGATGCTCAATCAGTGGCAACCATTGCAACCTCTTTCGCTTATGGAAGTCGTAGTTTGCTGCGAGCTGAATCTATTCAGGGGAAAAATACTTCGCTTCCAAGGCCAACTTGAAGAGTCTCAAAAATGCCTCGAGACGGTGTATGAAACGATGTCAAGGCATCCTCAGCTCTCTTGGGGCGAGATGTCAGGGGCCGTTGCCCTCCAGATGGCCGATACGATGTTCTGCTTGAAAAAATATGAAGAGGCGAAGAAGCAAGCAGAATTAGTGCTGAGAAATCGTCAATATTCCTTGGATTTCCATGCCATCTCCCTCGTCATTCTTGCCGAATGTTTCATGTTTCAAAACGAGTGGTACGAAGCTGAGAACTGCCTCTTGGACGCGCGAAAAGAGTGCAATGCTGCGGCTGGGCGAACACGAAACGTTACGGGCGAACCTGCGGGCGATGAATCAAGCGATAAACTTGTCGGCCTCTCGAAAGAAACTGCACTCCGATTTCATATCTCGACGGCGAAGTTAGCACATTTGCAGCGTCAGTGGGATCGGGCACTGGAAGGATGGGTGAAAGCGATAGAAACGGTCAACAAGATTCCACCCACGAGTGGCCATGCCGCTAAGGTCCTCCATCTGTCTCAACAGAAAGTACTTGAGCAATTACGCCAACCAGAGCTTGCCGCTAGAAGTGCGGATAACATTAATGTCCTTGAACAAGTTTCAAAACACTCTGAGGCTACTCATTGGATTCCTGGGCTTGATGTATGGGAACAATATCTGAAGCAATGAGTTTCAGAATGTACATAGATCCATAGCATGTCTCTTGTGCGGTTAATGGTAGCTTTGCTGTAGTCTTGAATATACTTTCTAAAGCTAACGTATTGAGGGATATTAGCATGCTCACTATTCTCGTAATAGGTCTTGAAAAGCTGTTTAGCAATTCCTGACCCTCAAGTGAAAACTTGGATTCTGCGTTCTTCAGGCGGACGGCTCAGAGACACTGATCTAAGTATGTTATTACTAGCCGGCGGTTCACTCCAATACCTTCGAGCTGGTCTGACCCAAAAATATCGATACAGTGACTAGTTTAGACGTTTCCGTACGCAAATGAAGCCAACGGTTGAGTATCACTTTAGCATATATTTAGATTGTATCAACACGATACATATGTAATAACCACTTTAAGAATAAGTAGAGGGCCAGAAACGTATGGCTAAGTTGACCTTATTTGCATTCATCAGCAGGACTCGACCCGCCCAAGGCCACATATCGCTGTATCATAGCTGGTGAGGTAACTGTGATATGGTGCGCATAAAACAGAAGGCGTTTTTTCTTATCAAGGTACGTTTCAAAGGCGCGTGAATCGCTTTCAGGGTAACTCTCGGGACAGAGCAACTTCCAAACGTTCTTACCGCACCCTAGTTAGCCGGCTGAAGGTTACTAAGGAGCTGTCGACGTCGAAGCTTCCAGAGGGTTGTCGGTTTTCCTAAAGCTTCAGAGTGTGCCTGCAAAGGCCGGTGCATCCTGGTCAATGGCTGACGTTCTTGGCGTAGTAATTCATACAACTTGATTTGATACCATCCATTGAAATAGATTCATCATGTGTTGTGCTGGTGGCGCGTCTTGGCGTTCCTAGTTCGGGGAACGCCACGAAAAGAAGATGAGCTGTGCTGCGTGTGATCCTTGCGCCGTTAGTGCGTCTTGGCATTCCTAGCTCGGGAACCGCCACTCAAGTGCAACACTGTATAAAGCACCTGCGCTACGATTACGGCAGGCTAGTAGTCTAATTATGTTCTAGCCCCCGGCTTCTCGAGGCGGGCTGGCTTAGCGGGGTACCACCCCTGCAAGGCTTGGCGGAAGGGATGTATTAGCTTTACGGCAGGTGCAAGGTACCACCACTCATGCGACTCTAATTCGATTCACTCTGATGCATCCCTCAACCACTTCGCGACATCGACACGATATCCCGCCTTTCCACACCCTTACAAATCACCACAGAGATATCCGATTGCCGTCTCTTTAGCGCATCAATATGCGGTGAACTCTCTTCAGACAGGGAAATCGCATTCACAACAAAAAAGGGTGGTATTGAAGAATATTGCTGCAATATACCACTATATTGCATTAATAATTAATTAATGAGGGGCTATGTAGGAGTGGCGTGACAGTATAAACATGGAAGGAGACTTTTGGCTAGGAGAGTACAACAGGAGGAAGCACTTTCTGTGTAAATATAACAAATGAAAAGTAATAAAAGTGATACAAGACAAGAAAGGAGAACAAACGGAAGGAAAAGAAGCCAATACTTGGCTCTTCATATGCTAAGAGCCTCATCGAGGTAATCATAAGATACCATATCTCGAGCCAATGCTGGACCATTACTTCGGGTAGTTTTTTGTGCCACAAGAAACACGGCATAGCCACTCATACCTGCTCTCCTGGCCGCAGTTGCTCCTGTGAGCCCGAAGTTAGGTTGTCCATTGAAACACCATGTTTATGGAGCTGGGAGGAGTTGTCTGAGGTCTGATTAAGTTTGTCGTGTGGGTTAAAAACGAATTGAGGACCGAAGTTCTCATTCGGAGGGTCTCGAGATTTGATAGTCATGTCGAGAAAGTTTTTAACTGTTACAAAAAGCCTGCTTTTGGCAACCATTTTACGGATGCGGGTCGCTGAGAGAATGAAAAAACCGCATGTCATCTCCAAATCGGACCAGGATCGCAAAGGTCCAATATTCCACATGGTGTCTTCTTCCTTGGTAAAGGTGACAGTGTAGTACAAAACAAAGCTTGCGGCGATACAGGCACTGGATGGGAGTCAGCATCTATGATCGTGACTCGCGAGGTTGAAGGGGGCTTACATGGCACTGACACCGAAAAAGATAGCTACAATAGTTCTTCGCTGCCAGCTCATCTGCAAACCCCAAATTTTTGTCTGAGGGAGCATTGCTATGATGACATCGGTGACTAGTTGGATGATCGGTGATGCCAGCATGATATCGGAAAGTTTGTAACGCTCTTCACACACCCAAAATTCCCATATGCCATGGTGAGGGTTGCATTGTAGGTTGAGAAGTACGATATAGATAACTCCCCAGGCACACTGGAGGACAATGAGAGCTATGCTTACCACCCAGAAGACATTTTTTCTATCTCTTTGAGTTGCAAAGACTTGACACCAGTCGACCAGAATGGCGGACTTGATGCATGGAAGAGCGGCGGAATAGCAGCATCTGTAGACGAGGATAAGCTGAAGCGTGTGGGCCGCTATTCGAAGAACGTTGGAGAGGTATGCGACTTACTCGAAAGGGCTCGACGAGATCACTCCTTCGTAGATTCCATGTATGCACGTAGGAGCCAGGACTGTTTATGAATGCGTATGCAGCAAAGATAGCACCACAAAAAGCTCCCTAACGTCCGTTCGTTAGTTCATTGATTATGATCGCGCGGTAGTAAATCGAGCGAAGAGGGTCGAGGGGAACGCACATAGGCACAGATCATAAAGGCTGGAGACGGTATTGTTGTTAGCTCTCGTGCTAGGCACCCAAGGTTAGTCACTTGCCTTCCTGGATACCACCAAGCTTACGCTCCAGCAACCATCTGCCATACAGTCGAATAATGACACAGAGGGTTGTAAGCACCATGCAGAAAGTTGTGATCCTATACGCAAGGATATTACCGTTCGGGGGGTTTTCAAACTCCGGCGTAACTCCATTCGGTGCCTCAAGAGCAGGAGCTGCTAGCAGCTGTTTGAGTTCTTTCTGTGTTATAGGCATGATAACAGATTTGCATTGAAACGGGCATTATATCCTCGGTCATATATTGCCACGGAGAGAAAGAACGGTATCTTTATAGCATCGCTGTCGGCCTTCAGCTGGGATGGTCCTTATATTAAACCTTTACCGCAAACGTTGTGAAAGTGTATTATTCGTCACATCCACACTGACAAGGGTCTAGAAAAAAGTAAAGCAGAACCAGTAAGACATGAAAGAGGGTACCGATCCCGGCAAGGATGGCCAGGTCTGCCGGGGAAAGGAGGATCAGATGGGGCAGCCAGGGGCGCTGAGAGATTCAAGGGTAGTAATGCTTGAGTTGCGCTCTCGTCGATCGCACTTGTGCCTCGAGTCCACTGTAGGAACGAGCAAGGTGAGGGGCTGTTATCAAAGGTATGACCAACCCATCAAAGGAGCTCTCCCCTTCGTTTTTTTGCTCCCTTTGCGGATGGCTTAGGCCAGAGAGTGAAGGTATGGGTCCGAACCGCCAAAAGCCGGGCTTCTCCGATACTGGCACCGACGATCGGCAGCATCTTTCAAGCTGTCGCTTGTGGCGTGTTGTGAATATTGGTTGGATAATTTTGTGTTACGAACTCCTAAATGGAGATTTGTCCCTTGAGCACTATGTTTCTCTGGCACTCCAATCACCGTCTATAATCATCCACTCGACAACCAGAATACGAGTTTCCGTCACTCTTTTCTTTTCCGTCCATAATTACGCTATATATCAAAGCAAGAGTTCCAGCAGCGGAGCAACGAGACAGGACAGGCTGAGGAATAGCAGCAGCGAGTTCTATTTTATGTACCTGATGCCAACATTAAACCTTCAACTATATGGCTGTGTCTTTTGCTCGCCGACACCAGCGTTCACCTAGGTGTCCCCGTTTTGGTGATATCATCCCCGCGACCCCGTCCGATCTGGAAGCTCAGCTACAAGTCTTGAGCAGTGTGTACAACCTAAGAAACGGTTGGCGGCCGATAGTGGCATCTGATGGCCGGGAGAGTTGAGTGAGAATAATGTGCACTAATGATGGTAATCAAGGAGGACGAGTTCCGAACTTTTCTTAAGATGCATTCGTGTCTCCTACCGATGTACTTCCCGGTAACGAATGACACTGGCAGAGAATTTGGCTTCATGGTGAGGGTTCTCTCCAATGTCGTCAATTACCGCGATTCCCATGATTTGCCTTGTCCTTCTCCCGTCCCTGATGTGAGCCGTCCTCTATTTTCTATAGTGGACTACCTGTACTGCCGCAGCATGCTCACCATTTGGTGCACTTCAGTCCTTTGTGCATTAGGCTTCGAAGCTGCGAAATCTTGCTATAGAATAATACCAGTAATTTGCCGGCGCAATCAGAACATGAGCGGATTTCGTGTCAACAATCATTGCCTGTGATATCTCGAGCTCCAGTCTCGACTTGATGGTAACCATGAATACTGTCATACATTCCTATATCACATGTCGCGTTGTAGGTAGAATGAGAACAATTCACCAGCCCTTGGAGTGGTATCCATCGGTAGCCTCCTTGGAAAAGTATCGGTTCCAGCTGCTCGCGTTTACATCCTCGCTCTTCTTCATGCAAGACTTCTCTGGATACTGCTTCAGGTCGGCCACGCCGTGTGATGTATGTCGTCGCTTGAGGACGGCATTGGCTGTCGACGACTTCACCTGTCGTTCCCAGAGGAGGTGACGTCGAAGAGACTCGGTTAACTCAGTCCCCAACATGTTGCGACGAGTGGTGCGAGGTGACAGCGCAGCTTGAGGCTGGATGTGTTGGGGGCCGGTCATGATGGTCTGAGCGTTAGGCCTTGGTACATGAATAGGCTTGAGACCTGGAAGACGCTTACCCTTCATCATCAGGGGAGCCGCGTCAGAATCATGACGTGAAGCACCGAGCGACAGGCCATGGGCCGTACGAGATCGGAGAATGGCCGATGTCGAGTGGGAAGCGTGGTTACCAAGATTGCGGGCGCGATCATTCTCAGCAAACATGAGAGTAATAAGCGATCGTCGCGAGGTCAAGTTGGGCTTAGAGTCCACTCGCTGGAAGAACTTGTGGTCCATGCTGGATTTGCCGCTCTCCCCCATTGCGTCCTCCCAGTCTGAAGAGTCGTCATCGTCATCAATGGCACTCTCGTCGATGTAGTCGTCAGTATCCGAGTCTACAGCAGCTTCATCATCGATTGTTCGTGTCATGACGTTGTTACTGAACGAAGCCTGCTTCTTGCGTGCAGAGAGGAGCGGGTTAGGTCGAGATGAAGCCATGGCACTCTTCATGGAGCCGTCCTCTTCAGACGAGTCGCCGATCTGACACACGGGCTTCTTGATGATGGGGATGGAGGACTTGCTGTTGCCGAAGCTTTGGTCCTGCTCACTAGACGAACATGAGCCACCAAGCGCAAAGCGGGTGGGCTTCTTCGATTGCGCCACCTTGGCAGCAAGCGACGACTTGGGCTCGGGAATCGCGTCTGATGATTGAGCAGCGCCAGTAGTTCTAGAGATAGAAACTCGACGAGGATGGAAGCCGCGCACAAAAGTAGTGAGGGGAGGGCTTTGAGGGGAAGGCTTTGGTGAGCCCTCTGAAGCTGCAGTAGACTTCACAGGTGATTGAGAGTCGGAACCAGATCGCTCGCAAGCAGGAAGAACTGTCAAGGACTCCTTGGTAATAGGAGCAACAGGAGGAGGAGCCGACAGAAGACCGTTGTCCTCGACGATAGAAACAATCATCTCCCTAAAGTTACCAGAGCTGATGTGGCATCCACGCTTGCTTCCGGTACTTGCGTAAGAGTCTGTACGTCGTACACGAGGGCGGGCGACCTCAAGTGGTGCTGATACTGAAGTAAAATCGAGGGCCTCTTCGTCTACGAGAGACGCAACACTGTCAGATAGTTGAGGCAGATCAGATATACTCGACCCGGAAGAAATGTTCTGCGGAAGAGTCTCAGGGGTAGGAGCCGTCGTTTCCTCGTTGTAGACAACAAAGGTCTCTTTTTTCAGGATTGGCCAACTTCGCCAGCTGAAATTCTCTAGTCTTCGTCCATGTTCAATAGAGTCTCCACATCGAGAGAAGACTGGCATATTAGCACATGAGAAGTTAACGTATATAAGATCAACTTACCAGTCAACATGCTATACAGGTTAGTGAGATCGCCAGTGTTGACCTTGTAGATGGCATTCGCATCCACGGTCAAGAAGTGAGTATCTAGACCGAAGGGCATTGTAAATGAGAATTAAATAGTGTTTTGTTGATAATAGTGTAGTCGTAGAATGTGCAGTCGTCTACAAAAGGAGCGTCGGGAACAAGACAGGTTCAAAAATTAGGAACAAAATAATGTAGCAATGATGACTGACACAACAGCTAAACATGCTGGTATGCTGGGTACTCCCACTATATAAGCCAAACATGCCATACCGAGACACGTGGGTGTAAACCACCAGAAGCAAAAAAAAAAGATGTTAGATGTTGCCCCTTGCAAGTCAATGCATCCTCAATTGCTCAATCATGTCTCTTGGTGGGAGAAGCCAGAAGAGGGCTAGTTTCTAGCTCCATATTGACCTACCGGATAGGCTTCCCCGTCAACATGACACCATCTCAATAGCTTTAGCGAGCGCGGGAACGAGCTTTGATATCTTTGCGCACCACCCTGCATGAGCTGTTCCTTCATGCGGGCGACAGCAAGATTGATTGGCTAGACTATCACGGGGCAACGAAACCAACAAGCCGCGACGCTGTCAGGTATGGAGACTTGACACAGGTACTCTGCGTCAAATACGGTATTTAGGGTGCTTTAGCAATTCCTATGTCTATCGGTTCGCCATTCTATCCCCTTTCCAGGCGCCGTTGCCGCTTCGCGAGTAGCATCAACAGTCATAGAGGGGCCATATCAGCAGGCCCATCCCCACGTCCCGTGTCTTATTTTTGGGGGTTCCTATTGGAGGGGCGTGTGCGCTCAACACAAGACCTTCTACAATACACGTTTTTTCAGTTGGTCAGGGATCAATTCACGTCAATTCATATCAATCATCCAATGATCGTTTGAGTGTACTGGACATCTGGAGCATCCTTCTCAGCACAGTGGCCAAGTTTGGAACACCAACTGTCAGTTCTGAAGTCAATTGCAGCATAGAGACATGAATGAGTCGGCCCAACGAGATGCAGCTTCAACTAACAACTTGAAAACGTCGAAGAAAATGACTACGTGGTTCCTTTCAAACGACAGCGGGAGTCATGCTGGCTCCAACAGAAAAATTGATCCCGAGATGATGGTGAGCTGTGAAACTCCTGTGGTGGCTCGATCCATGCCTTCTACTCGACGCAGTAGCGTCTACGAGCCTGCTAAGTTGATGAAATGGCCAACAGCAAAGTTGGTGAGTCTTGTCCATGTGTCTCTCATGGATAAAATCCGGTTTGTTCATCGTTACGGATCGCAATCACGATTTTGGCTAGTGAGATCTGTCAAGGGCCCATATGAGGAAGTACTAGTAATTGCTGTTTAAATTACCTCATGAAAGGCACTGTGTATGTAACTCGAAACGGCCAACAATGCTTAACAGTCCCACACGCTAGTCTCGGTCAGCATCTCGGTTTCTCGATGGGGGCGACACACGCCATGAATCCCTGTCACGGCAAGCAGAGCTGGATAAGATAGTGGGGGTACTGTCATACCCGGCGCATGGTCGGTTACGAGGGATCTGCTCATGTTGGGGGCTAGAACCATGCTTTCCCCGGGACGCTAGCATCCAGCGCATCAGCCTTATTTCCGTTCCCTGGCGGGTAGGAGCGGTGGTTGATCAGGCACCCGCAATGAGATACCACAAGATTGCCCTCCACTTTGTAAAGATCTTCTGTGCACCACGGTCCGCAGGCGTTTCAAATGAAGGCGCAAGACCCATATTCGCCACACCAACTCTTGTGCGGGGGTCAGCCAAGCCACTGTTCAAGCCATATTGGTTCCTACATCGAGTTGGCTGGATGGAAGCAAACACTTTCTCGAGATTTGATACAGACATCAAGCAATCAATTAACAATACATTATACATAGCTTGCACATACCTGAATAGTCACTCCACCCGAATTTTTAGATAGGCATCGCAAAGTCTAATGCGTGTACACGATTGTCTGCTACAACGGAGCTCATCAGTCGATTGTGTTTCGGCCATTCCAGCACCCGATAACTTGACCACTTTGTCTAGTGAACATAGGTTTTTAACGTTATGTATTTCGATATTCTTTAACTCTCCAAATGAGACTCGTAGGAGATAGTAATTACGGCCGCTGAGTATGGCCTTCATGATAGATTAGGGCAAGATAAAAAGAAAGAAACAGAGAAGAACAACAGAAGTAACAAGATTTTCTTGTCACCAAGATTAACAGCAAGATCAGGACCCAAAACCATCCAAGAGGATTCCGAAGTCCGTATCAGATATAATTACCTAGGGAGGTGTAAGCTATGTGATTCGGCGCCGCTGGTTTGCTTTGTGGTGGCATTGCTCTGAGGGAGCTCTTCGTTTAGACCCGGCCCATGCAAACGAGTAACTCGCGAAGCTTGAATACGTAGAACCTTGGCTGGCCCCAGTTATAGGGCCTATGTTAGGTACTGCAGCAGACTTGATATAGGGGCTGACGCCACTGGTGAGTTCAGCAACCCCAGGAAGCGTACGAGGTGGCAGTTGGTATTGGGTTGGAGCTAAACGTGGCCCTGGTGCATACTCTGAGGGGTCAGGAAAAACAGCGGAAGGACGTGGGGGGCAGATCAGCGATTTTTGGCGTAAGCCATTCCGCTGTTTTTCTTTGCCACGAGGATACTGAACTTCGGCGGGATCAGGGATCGCAGGCAAAGGGTGCGGTAAAAGAATTGACTTTTGGCAGGTAGCCGATGGTAGCGTGTCTGTAGGCCTGCTGGGAAAGATCAATTCGCTAATCTGTCTCCACCTCCTCTGAGGAACAGGTTCCCGGTGACCATCTTGATCAAATTTCTTAGGAACATCAATGTCTTTCCATTTTTTCCGCTTAAAATCCATCCACACCCCGTCGTCAATAATGTAGTGTTTTTGCCAACGGAGCTTGTTCTTCTCCGTGGGGTTTTTCGTGCAGCTTTTCTCGTGAATGGCCATTGCCTTGGCTACAGCCTCTTCTCTTAAGTCGCAACAGACCTTTTGCAGACAGTCTTTGCACCAGTCCATAGGTGAATGGCAACGGTTAAGGTGCACACTTGGATATGTTAGTGAATTTACTATGATGAGGTGTTATCAGCACTACCTACTTGTGCTCCGATAAGTCGGGGAACGATTTATCGCAAAAGCTTGGGTGTTGAACCGCAACGACGCACGGGAAGCCATCATTTTGTAGTGAAGAGTGCTGCGAGTTAAGTTCCCTCGGTAAGGGTGAACTTAGAAAATTGTAGTTCCTATCAACATTAACTGCAGCCAGAGAGGAAGGGATGGCGCCTGTACGTCGGGCCATATCTGCTTCACCGAGCTGCCACTGCATAGCCTCCGCTGTTGGCCTTGGGACTGCCATCACTTCAGCAACTTCGGCCCGCATCTCTGATTTGGACCTACAGTCTTGTTAGTGCGTATCCTAGAAGTTTGGCTCAAGCATACTGCCTCCTTACCTCTCGTAGAGTCTAGCGGGTTTGTTCTTGAGCTCTTCGTCACATTCACTTCGTCCTTCGAGGTGCGCTTGGTAATGTTGGCGGCAGCCGGTAGCACTCCGGCCAGGCAGATGGTTTGAGATATTATCCCATGTGGTATTACATCGTCGAAGCTTGATGATAAGCGCATTTTCCTCCCGTGACCACTTGCCGCGCTTCTTCACGGGTGGCTGATCTGCAGCATGAGGAGGCATACCACGTCTGCCCGACATCTGTGTTGAAGCGACCCGTAGACCTGGCGATGCCTTGAGGGAGAATTGCTGATAAGTGAGAGCTGGAACACGCCGGGTCTGGTGAGGCGGCGAGACAAAAGGCTCATAAGATCCAGATGCCTTCAGAAGAGCGGCAAAATCCACCTCGACAGCCTGACCACCCACGATGGATGGCGGTAACTATGCCCGCAAGAGGCAGAGCGGAGATTCGCTCTTGAGATGGGCCAGCTCGGCGACTTTTGCTGGTTTTTCGGTTGAAGATGTGTAGGCTGCAGCGGTTTCGAGAAGCCTGGCACTACTTGAACTCGTTGTGTATCAGGGGCCGCGAATCTTTATGTCTTCTTCCACGGTTTAGATAGTTGAGTTGATTCCAGAGACGTCAACTGTGTTTGTGAGATCGAGATGAAGCAATAAGCTTGCTACGTCAAATCTTCAGAGAGTAGATCACTTGTGATGTCGGCGTCTTAGTGTCTATCAGCCATGTGGTATAGTAGTAGAGGTCCTCCCGTATTGAAACCTGTATGGCGGTGGGCAGCTGAGTTAAAGTATTGACGCGGTTGGGAACCGTTAGCATATAAGTGAGGCGTGTGTTCCCTGTCGAGACGAGCCTTCACACCCAGGGGTCGCTCTACCGCTCAGGTAGAGCCCAAACACACATCCAAGTTAGGCTAGCGTGGCGACGTTTCTGATTGAATTCGACCGTTGTGGCGGCCAGGGTTGAGTGCGTTACCCATCGCCCATCAGCACTTCACAGCGTCCCATTGTCCACTGCGGAAAGAGCATGGTTGATCGATGAACTACTGTAGTGTCGTTCAACATGCAAGAAGTCCCTTTTGCTCCACTCCATCCAGATCCTGGCCCAGATGAGATTGTTCGCTGGGTAAACACTAGAGGTATCCGTCACAGCCGCGGGCATCTCCATTTGCGGAGTCACATCTATTTCGCAACAAGCATGCCCACAGCCGCGCCGACTTTTACAATCCGCTAAGACTATAGAGATGGTGCAGGTTGTAAAGGCCATGAATACTATCTAACTGGGCTGACCTGGTTGGTACGTCGAGATCTCCCCGCATTTGCAAACTTAGTTTGCTAAAAATAAAGGAGGCCAATCCACTTCATCCAAAATTGCCGGGGTGGACTTGCGCTATGACGAATCGAGGATGAACAGTCCCAGATTTCCTTACCCTATACATGCCGTCTATTTCTGTGCACTGGTCTGCTGCAAGGTTTGATCTCAAGCTGTCAGTACCAAAGTGCATGCCGAATTGCCCTGGCTGATTGATCCCTTCGGGGGCGACGACTACGAAACAAGGTTTAGCCGGAAAACACGTCCCCGCTTTCGCCAAATGGAGATCGACAAGCAAGCGAGCGAGCGAGCGTTCCTCTCCCATCTTTTGTTTTCGCGCGCACGCAACCACAATCATTCTTTCGCTGGCCTTCCATTACATCGCGCTCAGTCTCCCGAATCGTCCTCGAACGGCATCAAGACGCGACCGATCAGTACCCCCTCACGCAGGCATTCGTTAACGAACGATACGCCGATGCGACGAAAACGCTTCTATACCCAGCTGATTGAGATGATGGCTCATCCCGTGTGGTGCTTCATGCTCGACAATAGCACCCACGGTTCCGAGGATGTGATAACACTGGGCTGCCATAGGGGACACATGTCATATATTCCTCCTAGAACTGTTAGAGCCCTGTTAACACCACTACTACACTTCCCACCATTTTGGCGCCCAAAATTCTTGACCCTAGCGAAGCGCTAACAGCGGGTGTGGAGGAAAAATAGTCATGTTCTTATGTTATGTATATTTTTCGTCCCGGGGGCCGTAGGCCCCAAAAAGTCTCCTAATGGAGCACAGGACGTGCTAAGCTAAACTATCTACAGTCGCTGCCGTGCTGATTCTCGCTCGGATCATCTGCAAGGCCTCTTGGGATCGGAGCCGTATACATGCTCGAGCGTTTTGTACTCATTACCTCCAAAAGGCACCTCTCTACTCGTAGCCAACTCTACAGTAGTTGTCGTTTGAAGCACGTCCCATGGACATCAATACAGTTGATCTCAGCAGAGCTTCCCTCCCAGCAATGCTTCTATCTAGTTCATCCAGCATATCATCAGCACAAAGGCGCTATACTTTCAAGAGGGCATCCCGTCAGCGGGAACTATTCCTCTCCAGCCTAGAATTCTCTTGTACAGATAGATCAAGAAGCTTTCCATACCCTGAGACAGGAAGTCCATGATCCCCTAAGATCGCCAGTAGCTGCAACCCTAGAACCGTGCATCCTTGGGATAAACCCTTGCAGGAGAAACCCCCAAGGCGGCTACAACGCTGCTCTGTGGGACGAGGTAGTCGCCTCATTCCACGGTCTCCAGGCAAGCTCTGTACCATTCGACCCGGCGGTTTTGTCAAGTGGTCTCAGCCAGTGAGACAAATTGTCGAAGCCCGGTTGCGTTCCGGGCAGCAGAGTTCGGTCGTACGGGGGACAATCGAGGGCGCTGAGCCCGGATTGTCGAAGGCTCGCGAAGCCGGAATGTCGGGGTAAGGAGAAGCCGCAAACAACACGTAAGAAGTAGCGCCCGAAGGTGATGTCAAGAGCTCGCGAAGCTCAATGTCGTTGCAGGCACTCGTCACGAAGAAAGGTCAACTCTCTGAATCCCTTTCTTCAGGCAGCTGTTAGGGCCCCGCTAGCCCCACAGCTGCCTTTGCTGCCATTTTGGCCTGCAAAAGCTTTCTGCCCTAGCAGCGCGCTAACAGCGGGTGCCAGGAAAAAGTTTTTACAGGAGAGAGCTTATATCTCGATGGTATTGGGAGCAGGCAGTGTCGTGTAGGGTAGTCGAGGCGTCGTGCGTGGCAGTCTTTGGCTGACATGACGTCATGGTCGATAATAACAATTACCTTCTGCAAGCAAGTTAGTAACAGGTGTCCCGGTTAACTTACGTGAATGCATGTTTACTTCAAGGTTCGCTTTTAATGCACAAAGGCTCGTGCCGGACCGTGCATACCTCATTGATTCTTAACATGTGAATATTTGAGAACCGCCAGTCGCCAATGACACATTGCCTAACGAAGTTACTGCGCCAGTGAGGTATTTTTGCCTTTTTTACCTACTGGTTTGTCTAGATGGAATGGGATCATTGGGAGCGATGTGCTGTCGAAAGTGTGCGTCAACAAAGGGCTAGGGTATTTGCTTCGCTTAGTTGTCCTAATGTGGCCTAGATGATATTGCTCTTTCGTGGACGCTGATAGTGTTGTAATAGATCTTTAGATAAGTACGTCATCAGATTCCCACTTTCCTTTGTTAGTGCACTAACAAAGGAAAAGAACGATCGAAGTAGTGGTGTAGCATAGTCAGGAGGTGACATGATCATTGGCTGACATGATGCATGGCCTGTGATAAGCCAGGATATGAGGCAATTCCTGCATGGCTGCATCAACCAGATGCTTAAGCCGATCACCCGTTTCTGTCATGATATGCAAGCAATCCCGTGCTGCTTGGGAGATGTCATACCCTAAGTTTGATGACACGTGCCGACCCGGCTACCGTGAATTACCCCTCCTCCCATCGGTTGATAAAATTTCGTCTTCCTTATTTAGCCATGGTACTCTCGAGCGCCCCTCTCATGCTGCCATCAAACTCGCCACAGCGGGATTTTTCTCCTCCAGTGCTACACTGCTTTTTCACCTTGCGACATCTTAAATCGGAATTTTCTTACTTGAATCCCCGCGGCTCGACATTGCCGGAAAGTCTGAACCTGCATTTATCTCTCTTCCACCTCCCACCCCCCTCCACCTTTTTCTTTTTGCTCGTCGCGCGCATCTGATGAGGCAATGTCGACCATGGCCAGCATCACTCGACAAGTCCCTGGATTAAACTGTCCTGTTACAGCAGATACTTTTTGCAAGAGTCGTAAGATGCACGTCACTGTGATACCCAAGCGTTCAAGAAGGCGATTTAACCATAAGTATAGATATAATTGCAACACCGAGGACACTAGTCGCACATCGATCGAGGCTCACCTCCCAAACCTTCAGAAAATATTTGTCAATCACAAAGTCTATAAGAAGTTTGCAATTCACTCGAGACATGGGCATTTTAAGTTGGACGAAGATCGAATATTACTCGGAACGACTTCTACTGCACCTTTATGCCGTTGGACTCAACAACGGAGCATTGACGATGTTGACCCCGGTAACATTCACGGACACATCTTTGTAGTTCATGATGGCGAGCTTATCCCATATGAGTACCATGAGGGTTGTTATAAAGAAAATATTCCCGAAAGATTCCTCGATGATTTCATCAAATACATACTCATAAACTCGCTCTGTTCCGAGGTTGCTCTCCAAGTCCTACTCCCTGAGTTCCAAGATCAACTCATGTCAGAAATTGCCTTCGAGGATCAGACAATCATGGTGGATGCTGAATATCTGAACGGTTTGGAACCCGGAAATACTACTTGTTGGATATTTTCTCCTCGGGGGTACACGGCGGGGGAAACGCATGCCATGAATCCAAGTGGCCGCCATGAAAAATACAACGTGGGTGCACCTCTTCCAGATGGGGTGAAAGGCGTTTGTAGGACGCTCGTTGATCGAAACTTATTGCGCCCCAACTGCTTGACCGCTTAGTCGAAAGCATCCCTGTTTCATATTGTCAGGTTTGCTGTAACACCCAGATTGGCTTCACAGTACGTTGCTCGGCTACCTCAGTGCCTAACGTTCGTTCTGCCCATATTGTGAAGAAGGAACCTTTGGATGAGTCCGGGGCTGATTCCGAGGATGGATTTTTGGGAGGCCGCAGAACGGTCAGGATGATTGCGGTGACAAGATCAGATTTAAACACCAAGTCTATGAGACTCAATTTATGCAACTCGTAGACGTCTCCTTCCGGCTCCGGGTCTATACATTGGTAAGCACACCTCAACCAAGACATATTTTATACAGAGGGGGATCTCAATACATCTTACCTTTGGTTGATTGCTTGTCAATTTCTCTGTCATTCTTGTTATTTGGCTTGTCATTATGTTTTTCAACATCCTCTGATTGTGTCAGCCGCTGGTTGTTCTCTGAGATGGAACAGCCATGACCATGGCTAGGTTCTGGTCTCTGTCTCAAGGGACGCTCGGCAAATTCAGGTTTGACTTGTTCCCCGTCATCTCTACCATGCTTCCTGTTTGTTCGTGGCTCTGTTTCTGCAAGACCCTGCAACTGGTTCAAGCCTGGTTCTTTAGTTAATGATCAAGCAGCGTGCTGGTATCTCCTTACCGCTCTGCCAATCGGGATTCCCTGAAACACGTGTAATCATTTTTTGTAAAATCCCGTTTCGTATAGTCTTGTGACTGAAAACTACAGTCAAATGATAATACTTTGTAAGCGTCGGGTACAGAGTGACGATGGCATTGTAGATACTTATATCTATATCTTTTGCTTCTGGACACGATAGCCCAACTAGCACCGTGAGGTTGAAGTCGAATTCCTTCAACTTATCGATGACATATTGTCGTTTCCTGTTGCCTTTTTCATTGCCAAAAAGGAATTTCAGGTATGAATGTAAATTTTGGATGAGACTGCCACAACCTATGCCGCTTTCAATTGCCTTGATCGTACTTTTCCAGCCTCGAACAACATCTGCTTCAATGGATAACGAGCGCATCCGAGAGCAAATATTTTTCAAGTCCAAGTCTGAATTAAAATCCAGAACTCGATCTCGGGTATAATCCAGGAGCATCAAACAACCAGATTCTTGTTGAGACATGATAATAAGAGATTCGGCGGGTCCAGAAATTCAGCGGGACGGACGAGAAATCCAGCGGGATGAGAAATTCAGCGGGGCAAGATATTCAGCGGGACGAGAAATTCAGCGGGACGAGAAATTCAGCAGGATGAGAAATTCAGCGGGATGAGAAATTCGGCGGGTCAAGAAATTCAGCGGGGCAAGAAATTCAGCGGGACGAGAAATTCAGCGGGACGAGAAATTCAGCGGGACGAGAAATTCGGCGGGTCAAGAAATTCAGCGGGGCAAGAAATTCAGCGGGACGAGAAATTCAGCGGGACGAGAAATTCAGCGGGACGAGAAATTCGGCGGGTCAAGAAATTCAGCGGGGCAAGAAATTCAGCGGGGCAAGAAATTCAGCGGGACGAGAAATTCGGCGGACCTATTTAATCTTAGAACGTACCTCCGATCAGCCTAATGCAAATCGGGGACTAGCGCCCCCCACAACGAACTTCAAGGCGCGTAGTTCATGAGATCTTTGTTCAGGAACTCTAGATGTTTTCTATGTGTGGTATACTTATATTAACAATGAGGAGAAACAGATCAAGACAAGACCAGAAGCGTATTGTATGTAATTTAAGAGCCTCGGTAGAAGCAAAGGATATATACGGTAGCGTGAACCATCTTTTGGGCGCTCTCTCTAGATCCCTGCTAATGAAAGGTACGCAATGCAGGTTCGAGAGAGCGAAGTAGTTGCAGGGTACGAGAGAACGAAATGCAGTCAATGGCTGGCTGGTTGGGGGACGGGTTGGGATGTCCCAACAGCCTCGTTTGAACAGAGCCGGGTTTGCTCGAGGGGAGTGCGAATAGAATCTTCATGTCTGGTTATCGTAGCCTCACCGCTATGCAGGGGGCATGGCAGCCCTTTGAATACCGGTTGTCGAAAAGCAAAGTTGGTCGCATGTGGCTAGAACTCTGAGAAAGCATTGTTGTCTTGCCCTCAAGCACCTCCTCAAGCACTTCCTCCTCAAGCACTTCCTCAAGCACTTCCTCAAGCACTTCCTCAAGCACTTCCTCAAGCACCTCCTCAAGCACTTCCTCAAGCACCTCCTCAAGCACTTCCTCAAGCACTTCCTCACTAAGCACCCTGATAACCTAGGTCTAGCCCAGCTACACCTATGCTATTAACAAATATCACCAATGAGCGCCCGACCCAAATTACTGTCACTGGCCCAGAGGACGCACATTTAGCTGTTGAGAGACAACCCGGGATCTGTAAATGGAACCATAAGGAACCGAAATCGGAATCAGACATAGGCAGGCATGTGCGCCAAGCTCATCATTTCAGTAGAGCCCGCAAGGCACAGGATGCAGAAATTTGCCCCCATTGCAAAAAATCGCATTCAAAAAAGAACCAGTGGAGATGCCGCCCGAAGACTGGAAAACAAGGAGAGCAATTCCCAGTTGCTAGCCAACCTTTAAATGCAACTTATCCCTACAATACCCCCCAAGAATATAAAGAATGGAAAAAGAAGGCTCTGGAAGATCTCAAGAGCAGATTCTGCGCTGGCGAAGAAGCAATCACCCATGGTGAACAAACTGCCAAGAATCTTTATTCTCATCTGGTTGTCGCTTCACACCCCAACACAGATGAAAGCCAAGGCGATATAGAAATCCGTTTTTGCACCAGCGATGAGGATTGCGAAAAGGCTGTGATCGATAGCAAGGTTCCAATCATCGCTGAAAATCAGCAGCCTCTTCAATGGAAATCAGACGAACTACCTATCAAAGAAACATTCGATCAGTGGAGACATGATGAAGATCTCATGGTATATGTGCAGCCCTCAAGCCGTCCCAGACTAAAAGAATCCTACGAAAAGCGCACGATAAGGGAGGTCGCTGAGAAATTTCTAACTGACGGGACGCCCAAGGACCCATGGAATTTGCTAGATTGTCGATGCCCGTTCCCAAACGTTCACCCGAAGTTCCTAGTATCCTATCACTGTCGATTGCTTCATTTCATTCAAGATGGTAGCCTTAAAAACAAATCCGCTCAAAGAGACGCTGCATCAACGGTTGAGGTGTGGCAGTATAAAATGTTTGAGAAAGGCATGCTTATAGGCCAGGCGGGGGCGAATTCCGACTTTCATATTGACAGCAACGGTTGGGGCACCTGGATCACAGTTCAGCAAGGGAAGTTGGGATTTTTGTTCATGGCTAATTTCTCGAAGGAAGACAGAGAGGCTTGGAGAAAGGACCGTGGGTATAATAACGGCAAAGTTCGGTACGTGGTTTTGAGACCAAAGCAGACCATCTGGTTCCCGCCCGGGACCGTACATGCTGTTGTTCGATTAGAAGTCACGGTTTCCATAACCGGCCACATTCTGAGATCGTGTGATATCACGATTTGGTTGGAGGTGTTGGAGACACAGCGCGACGACCCTAAGATAACCAACGAATATATGAAGGATGAAAACACTTTGCGTATGCTGGATAGCGCTCTTAATATAATTAAGAAACGAATACAGCATGGCGACGTTGATGCGATTGGAGGATCAGAAGAAACCAAAAGAAATGTAGCAACGATAGAGGTGAGATTGCATCCTGACTTGATGATGGGTGTTACTAACTTGAATGCAGATACTAATTAAGGTAATTGAGCGTAAAAAGAGGAATAAAAGAAAGAGAAGGTAAATAGAGAAGAGATGATGGGAATTCAAGGCCAAGTGCAATTGGTGAGGTTAGTGATTAGATTTAGGGCAATGTGAAGTCAAAAATTTGAGAAATGAAATTACTGAAGAACATTGAGCTGCGGATGGACAAGAGCAACAATAAGAAGTTCAAAGCGCGAATTGCCATTGGTACAGGCCAGGAGTCAACCTATTGGAAGCGACTACGGTCAAAAGTCTTGT
This sequence comes from Fusarium oxysporum f. sp. lycopersici 4287, assembly GCF_000149955.1. Lineage (NCBI taxonomy): Eukaryota > Fungi > Ascomycota > Sordariomycetes > Hypocreales > Nectriaceae > Fusarium > Fusarium oxysporum. Next base: position 4,634,546 of record NC_030988.1, on the reverse strand, counting down.
TGTAATGGTGTACGAGATGGCATCAGAAGAGGCTCATGGACGATTGGTGCTGAACGTTCTTGTCTCTTGTATCTGTGTTCAGCAGATGACTTTTTGATAATACTCAGTGCATGTAGTACCTGGCAACGATTTGATTCAGCTACATGAACGTACTAGTATAGATACATGTTCTTATTTGGGAGAGCGAGAAGCTATTTCGCGCGATTATATATGCGCCGAAACAAATCTCCAACTTGAAGAAAACATACAAAGCGATTGCGTAGATCCAGAAGACGGAGTATCGAGTCTGGAGAATATTGATTCTTTTGTACCGTCTGCAATCACGTTAGATGGTTTCTTATAATACTTGCTGATATACTTGCGGGCAGAAAAGATCCAATAAGACTTGAAAGGCGATTTCTTTCTGACGTTCACCGAGTGTCGTCAACTGTGAATGATTAAGATCAATGTAAAAGTCAGAACGGGCTTGCCCACCTCATTATTGAAATTACTCCCAACCTCGTAGTCACTTGCTTCGGTATAAATATCACTTGTATCTTCGTCTAGACTCCCGACAAGGCCTACTTTTTCGAACAAATTTATAAAGATCATGATAGGATGCTATGTCAGTATGAGACGATTCCCATGTCTAATACATCAAGAGAGTAAGATAGATTCCGGGAGGAGGTAGCCACAGTTTTTTTTATTAAAAAAAGAAGCCGCTCTGTCAGAGGATCTTGGAAGGGGAAAAGCATCCAAGATTGTGCTAAACGTGGAATTGATATGATGGCCAGATTCATGTCCATCTCGCGTGGGGTTTACACCAACGTCTGAGATGTTGCTCAATCGAAATTGGCTAGTGCGTTTCGTCTACATGGTTGTTATCGTGGTGGACGCGTGCTAATGACAATTGCCCGCTAGCGAAAGATGTCAGGGACCAGCGGGGATGATCGGCCGTTACTCTTGAGATGACACTGTATACATGACGACCTGGAGGCAACACTATGCCGCTAACAGCCCCGTGCGCCAACCTTGTTCAGCATCCTGGGTGTGGCGAGATACGATCAAAGACCCCTGTCGCGCGGGTCCAAGCTTGGAGCTGAAATGGCATTCGAGGCACGAACGGCACATCCCACGCTTTTGTGGGTCCTGAAACGTCACCTTGCCTTATGGGGCAGAAGTGCGCGAGGTTAGATTTCGGACAAGCAACCAACAGCGCGCGGTCATGCTACATTCCATGGGTGCAGAGAGGAAAATCAAGATCATCCCCTTGATAACCATGATGTACGTAATTTCTGCAAACGAGGGGTCAATCTCGTCCCTCCGGTCTTCCGGGTTTGATGCAGAGCAGGGACTGACTTAAAATGCTGTGCAACCCGACAAGGCAGCCTGGTGGTTCGCCATGACGCAGCCCCTCTCCAAGTTCCACAAGTTCTCAGCCTGATTTCGAAATGAGTACTCTTTCACTTTCAGCCGGTACTGTCCATCATAGTTCTTCCCTTCCTCCTCCAAGCTCTTCTCGGCATTGCCCTCCTTGACCTGTCTAACGTTTGTCATCGCGAACTAGAGCCCCATCCTCCTGTCCAAGACTATCACCAACAGCAACAACAGCCTCAACACCCACCACAGCAGCAGCACGCGCAGCAGCATCCACGTCCGCCGCCATCGCCAGCGCATCCAACGGATTACCCATACCCGCCGTACGGCCCAAGAGATCCTCCCGTAAAACGGGGCCGTACTGAGGATGGACACCAACCTAACTCGACGGGCCATGCGTCTGAAGGGATGTTGTCAACACCACATCACCCGCCGACCTCGCTCCCACCACCTCCTCCGCCTCCTGGCACATACCTTGATAATCCACCGCGACACGTGAATTATGAAGACGCGCCTTCTATGCATCCGACACTGGGTGACTATCGTGCGCCCAGCTTCCTACCGGCTACTTCCGTACCCCATCAGACGCCCTATGAGCAACATGGAGGTTATCCTTCAATTCCTCACGAACCCTTCTATGATGTCTATTCGTCGTCTGGCCCGGCTAAGAAGAAGAACAATCGAGCTTCTCAGGTATAAGCCTCTTGAGAATTGGAAGAGCGCAAGTTCTAACTGGAGGCAGGCATGCGACAGCTGTCGGCATCTGAAGGCCAAGTGCGATGAAATGAAACCATGCAGAACTTGCAAGGAAAAGCGAGTGGATTGCAAATACCGCGACCCGGTGCCCAAAGCGTAGGTTTCATGAAACTTTTCATTGACTTGGAAGCAAAAACTAAGATGTTTAACAGGGCGGATAAGGCTCAAGCCGACATTCTAGAATGCCTCGGTTCGGCTCAGACTTCGCTGAACTCGATCATATCGCATCTAGGGGGATTTGACCAGAGATTGGTCCAGATTGAGTCCCTTTTGTCCAAGCGTATTGCGACATCAGCTCCCGAGACGGAACTGTCAGTGGAGGACGAATACAAGCGAGCGCCAGCATCGCCTTACGTTGCCAACAGCGGTTCTGTAGACCCGTACTATAATGGCGCCCATCGCGACCACCCATCGTCGGAGCCTATGCCACTGCGTATGATGGCTGAGGACGAGATGGAGGTAGAGCCAGGCCCACCCGTTCCCCCTGGTGAGCCCGCGATTCCCATCAATCATACGACTTTGGCAGGCCTGCTCTTGGAATGGCCTTCCATTCGGGAGCTTACAAAACATCACGTTGAGCGCGAAGGTGTTCGATACATTAGCGAATATCCCATCAGCCAAGAACAGAACAGAGGCGTTCTGATTGTTTATGGCCGAGGTGAAGATTCTCACCCATCGCGACGTATTCGAGAACCGACCGACTATGTTAACTTGGACATGGTGGACGATTCATCCAATATGGTTTCCCCTTCGCCAGCGACTGATTGGGGCCAGCTTGGTGGACTCAGCCCTCCTGATCAAGTGGAATACAAGGGAGGCGTTTTGGTTGATGGCAATCCCGATTTCTCTGAGACGAAAGTGTGGGCGTATGTGGAAAGTTTTAAGGAGAACATTCTCAACATGCACCCTATTATTCAACCTAAGCTTTTGGACTATTGGGTCAGACACTTTCTGGATAACCTCCCAGCATCACAGCCACGTTCAGCAAAACCACAAACATCAAAGCCCACCTTTGCCGTTGGAGGAGGCTCGCAGACGGAAGAAGTTGCAGGCTCAAAGAGAAAACGATCGCCGGGGCCGGATGGCTCCGAGCCACCACCACCCGCGCCATCTCGCACTGGTCGACCAGATCGGTCCATCCACACTGCTCTAGTTCTCACGGTTCTGGCTCTGGGTAAAGTTTGTCTTCGCCGCAATAATGTGCCCGATGTCGTCCATCCTACAGAGCCTCCTTCTCATGACAGCCCAGTCATTTGCAATGGAGCCATCCCACCAAGGGCCAATCGATGCTCTGGCCCAGAATATCCATCGCACTCGCACTCATCAGGTCTTCCCTCACCAAAGGCAGAAGCGGGCGAGAACCCTGACAACTGCCCATCAATTCGTGGCATGGGTGATTCCGGCGCTGGTCACATCCCCAAGAAAAACTGCGAGGTTATTCCTGGCTTAGAGTACTTTGCATATGCTACGGATATCCTTGGCAACCACACTGGCGCTTACAACAACATGAAGAATGTGTACGCCAACATCTTTGCTGGGTTATATCATGGCCAGCTGGGTAGACCAATGGAGAGTTTTGCTTTCATTTACATGGCCAGCCACAAGCTGCAGGCCATTATGCGACCGTAAGTGTTAAGGCCTTCAATAAAACACAGGTAATGAGTGACTAACAAGATGCCAGGAGCTTGGACAAAATGAGACGAATCAAGCGAAATAGCGAGCTCATTCAGGAAACCGAGTACAACCAACTTGCTCTCACATTCTGGACTTGCCTGCAGTTAGAAAGTGATCTTATTGCGGAGCTTCAACTCCCTCCATCGGGGTTGCTCTCGTACGAAGATGACATGCCGCACCCCAACATGAGTCTCTTGCAAGGTTTCGACCAGCGTATCCTGGACAGCTACCCAGGACAGCTATATCTGCGAACTCATCTCAACAGAATCCACCGAATGTTCTACGCCCCTGAGGATTCGGCTAAACCATGCAAGGATAAGTTCCGAAATGTCGACCTTGTTTCTGATGCTGTCTCGGGCATGCATTGGGTCGCTCCCAGCTTCGCATTCAGAGAGGATGATCCACCCGCAGACGATATTCTGGCTGCAAGACTGCGGGCAAAGTACTGGGGAGCTCAGGTTATCACTTACCGCCCATTCATCCGACAAATTCTGCAGTTCTCGCACTCCCTCAAGAACCATGCATCAAGCCCCAACTTTCCCAGCGTCAGCTCCGAGTTTCGACAGGATATCACTGCACCTGCCATTCACCCCAAAGCCAGAACGCATGGCGATATCGATCCTCAAGTTGTCGAGTTGGCCAAAAAGGGCATCAAGGCGCTTATCGAGAGCACCCGTGCCTTCCATGGTCTCGGAGACAAAAGGCCGATTATCACCAATGTTTTCGGCACAGCTCACGCGTGTGTCCTCCCTCCTACGAACTGCCTGCACCTCAAACTGACCACGTTCTAGGCAATGGGGCAACCTCTTAATCTTATCAGCTGCATTCCGTGACCGAATCCTTCGCACTTACGTGGATGAAGAACTCCTCCGAACACTGTTCCACAAGACGATCCAGTTCTTGCGACAGTCGGCAACAGCAACGAGCGCACTTCTAACGGACATGCATATTCTAGAAGGCCTGCAGAGAGATCTTTTCAGCTATGATCCTCGGCCCAACTCGAGCTTCTCGAGCGGCACAAGCACACCTGGCTGCCATACTCCAAGGCCTGTTCTCATGGCTGCGCAGCCTCCGATGCCTCATCAAATGTGCGTCCAAGGGCATCTACGATCCATGCCTCACCATTTGCAGATAAACACATCGCACCGGCAGTGATAGGGTCGAAGATGTTTCCCACCGGGACTTGGAGATCAGTCCTGATGACTCTCACTATCATTTTATCATAATCATCGTCATGGCATGGCATTTTGGAACTGATTCATACGCGCCATAAGAGACCACGAAGGAGTGTCATTGCTCTGAATGGTGTCTTCTGTTTCCACCAAATTTAGAACGGATCAAGGGGTCATCGCATGGCACTTGCTATTTTCTTTCCTTCTCTTTCTTATCAAGGTAATTTCGCGCTTCTATACTTAGAATGAATGCTGAATCTTTTTTCTCTCTATATATAAATATGAATATGCGCCTCCTGAAAACGGACAAGCCGTCCATCCGGTTGCATTGATCCTCACACCGTGTCCGTCAGGTCGGCCCCAACAGCCAAGACATGACAAAATAGCACTGCAAAACACATTGAAGTCACACCCAGTCCGCGCGTGAATGCCATACACTGACTTGGCCGAGGAGCTTTCGACACAGTCTCAAGCAGACTGCGTGCAAGGTCGGCATAGATGCAGCTTACAATATGTACATTCCCAAATCATCCAATGAGGACCAGAGCGACAGTGTTGGCAAATCCACTGGACCAGAGTATTGTCTGATTTGATCATTCGAAACTGGTGGGCACAAGCGTTGGCCATGTTGTCGGCAGAAGCAATGTCTTGTGTGTCTTCTAAAGGAGGTTTATAATGCTAAGGAGAAGATATTTGGCAATGTGGAAGCCGTTCAAGTTCAGGTGTGGCCGAATATCTTTGTGCTGCGGGAATAAGATTAGCCTCCAGTACAGAACATTACTCGTCATACTCACATAAGGTGATGCAGGAGGCAACGTGATAGTGACCTTAGGAGAAGCTTCTTGACACTTCCCCGATAGTGTGATAAAATATGTAAGGGAGTCGTTGATTCCTCAGTATTAAAGCAAGTCATCAGGAGGTTGTACAGATGGGATTGAATGAGAGGAAGACCGAAGTCCGGAAGGTATGATGCAAGCATCTCTGAAGAAGTGATCAAGTATAAGGGGGATTCACAATATTTTATACGAATCAAAAAGACAAGCGATTCCGAACAAGCATCAAGGTTCAACGTTGTTGTCTTCAGGCGGAGTCGTAATACAGAGTCTGGTGATATGTCATTGGTGAAAGTCGTCGAGCGGTAACCAGGGTCGCTAGGAACGAGGATCGAGCAACAAGGCGGTAATGTTGAAAAGGGGGTGCCAATGACGAATCGATCATCACGGGAAGGAAAGGAGGAGAGAGAAACGAATAGAACAAGCAAGGTTGATCTCGAGTCAAGGATTAGGGTGAAAGCGACGGGCAGTAAGACCAGGCCATGGATGTTTGGATGGATGGAAGGACAAGGATGATACTGAAGTCTACGTTTGACTTTTGGAATGAGCTATTAGAGCCCTAAATGCTTTGACTGTTGTGGCAGCCAAGACTAATGACACAGTCATCTCACGACAACATGAGCGTTCATGATCGTCCATGTGAAAACACCAAGCCTTGAAATTTTGTCAATGCTATTTGAGTTCCTCAGTAATTGTCCACTTCCAATAAAGCCAAGAGCAGCGCATCGATGAAATTGCCCGCCGTATTGATCAGTCATAAAAACCTCTATTGCCTGTTCATCTAAAGCGTGTTGTTGCTTCTCGTCTCTTACGGTGGCATATTAGTACCCCCCACCAACTTTCGTGAGCTCAGTTCACCCGCTTACACGACTTGAAAGCACGGTGCACCGGGGCTCCACAATACACCTTAGGGGTTGCTGCTCTGTTCAATGTGGATGCAACGGCCAATTGATCAATGCATGTGAGCGCTGTCGCGGCTCTCAACACTCGCGCTCCGCTCGATCTCTTTGCACAGCCAGGATAATTCATCGGGGAAGTGGTCGACCCATCCGTCGCCGCCGGCTGGTTCCTACACGCCGGCGGGTGGTTCCCCTTTGTGGGGACCACCGGCCGATCCTTCAGCTGAAGGCCGGATTCGGGGTCGCGCCGTAAGATGATACGTCAATTCCGCCCCTGTCAGTACTCATACTGTACCCCTCTCCTATAACCCCACGTACCCTTTTAGGTGTGTGTAGATGCCCCGCGTGTACCTGCGCATTACGGGTGACAGATCTCTGGTCAAACAATGACGGGGTGTTCCTTTGTCTTTTGATCACGTGTATTTGAATAGTATGGCGCGATAGATAGACAATTGAGCACCGGAGTTACTCATCAACTGTCAACTGAGATCCAGCAGGGCCATGTGGTGTTGAAGCTCAGAAGTTGATCACATAATGGGTTACCCTGCAGTAGCTCACGTGCACTAGCATGGAGGGCTAGGGTATAGGGATTGGAGATCTTACCCTACATACGAGATACTGCGCGCTTGTCGATGTATCAGAAGAGTCACAGGTGATTGGCCTTAAATGAATTAGTCTGGTGGTACCATTTCTTTCTTTGAAGAGCCTATTCTCAAGGGCGTAGCGTAGCATGTGTGAAGTGGAACACGCAGAGATGAGCCTGCATTATGGGCCCGGAGAGTAACCAGAGGAGAATTAATTTGCGCAGCGGCGCAGGATACGCAATTAGGAAGGTTCGGTCAATTCAACTCTCCCAAACCTGGTGGTTCGTCCAGCGACCAACGCTTGAAAGCGAGCCAACCGTTTGACGCAAGTCGCTCTCGAGCCGCCAAACCGGTGGACAAGACTCTCAGCCTCGATGCCTTGTTTTCGTTATCTTTTCAACCTCAAGTCATTTCATTACTGTACAACTCCGAAAGATGATCCATTTTTTTACTTGAAAGTTCAAGGTTGGTCGTCTTTGAATTGAGCATCGTACGGCAGTCGTCGTCTACCTGAATCTGTCATCGTACAATTCCGTTTCCGCCCGGACGATCTTCTGTCGGACTAGCTAGAGCTACCCTGCCTTTTCCGTCTCGAATACTCGCCACTGAAACTCTTATTACCACCCAAAGACCCTTCGGCCATGTGCTACTTTGAGCAGACTCGCTGGGCATGCGGCTACTGGCGTTGGGGCCACTATCGACAACTGTGCAACAAAGAATACCGCATGGGCGAAACGTGCGGCCTGAAGCTTGTCTACGAAACCAAGACCGAGAAAGATGTGTGCAAAATCTGCCACGACACAGAGAAGAAGCAGCGCCGGTATGACAAGATGTGTCGAGACATTCAGCGCTGGCAGAGGGAGGGCAACCGAAATGCCACCATCGAGCGGACGTGCGGTGAGATGCAAGAAGCACCTGGTCAAATCTATCGTATGAGAGAGGAGCATGATCACAGGCTACAATTTCTTGGCCAGGTGAGTTTGAAACATGATTCTCCTTTCCTTTATGTCTATGCGCATTGAGTGAAGGGCCGCACGCAATAAGGAGAGACTGAGGTAAGGGGCAGAGCTGGACAAAGCGCACAAAGGCAGAAAGAGACCCAATGAAAGGGAAAATAGTGACGGGAAGGCAAAACATGAGTTTGAGAGGCCTGTGCGTGGATTGGAATCGTGTTGCTGTGCTTCCTACATATGCCGTGGGCTATGGGTGTCGGAGGATGGGCATCATGGGCGACGAGACAGAGAACATGAATGGCTAACCCATCATTGCAGTAAAGTAGCGAGATGCCAGTACCACGGCTATGGCAAGTCGAAGCGCTTGCAACACAGCCCGCATCAAATGTTGAATGACCGGGCGTTGGTAAATGGGTCAAGTTAGCATCCTGGAGCTGAAGTGCATGTCAGGCCAGGTCCGAATGTGAATTCATTTGTCTTGTAAGGCTATCGAACTAAAGTTGAACACACACTATTTTGGTAACAGAGCCACTGCGTCGGAGCTGGTAAGATGGCAAACCAAAATCCTCCAAGGGCACGCTGGCTACATGGCGATGCCTGGATGAGCCACCTTGGCTTCACTGTCACCGAGGCTGTTGCCAATGTACTGCTACAGTCGACAGGATTGGCCGTCTCTAGTTAGCATGTCAATTGTAGAGTCGATCAATGACATCCTGGCGTCGTCGAGTTGCGAAGCAGATTGGGAAAGGCCGAGTAACAACTCACGCCCCTTGGAACGAGCTTGAGATGGATTCAAGTCCTTGCAGCTTGATGACCGCGCTATAAAATATCAAGGCTCAGCGGCGAGGCCAGATTATTCAAGACTTGGTATGTGAAACGGGCCTTGACACATGGCTTATCGCATGATGTATTGCGCTGGCCTTTTATCCATGCGGTCTTGTCATGTTGTTCTCCAAATACGCAAAGTTTCCCGCTGTGCTGACTCCTTGATTGCTTCTGTGTGATAAAACTTGACCATGCCTGGTATTAACCGTACTGGGAATGACTGCCGATCGTGACAGCCGGCAGAAGAGCTGGGTTCCGGTGAATGTCGGGAATGTTGACCAATTTCGCGGCCAAGCGAAGGTCTGTACCTGGGCTGCACGAGAGAGGCGCATTGCATATGCACAATTGAGCGCCAATGCAAAATGATACGTGCAGGTACAAGCGTTGAGTGGATTACTTCCGTGTCCCCCTGGCCCATGTCGCGCGTAGAAAAAGAGTAGCGTGACGTTCTGGAGGGCGTCTGCGGATGTACCGATTGGACCCCATATCAATTACGACCCTTCAAAAAGACCCCAGCACCAACACGAATAAGCAACGACAAGCTTCCCTGTTTTCGGGGGGTAAAGCGGGAGAGAAAAGAGACAACTCTAGTGGCTTGGACTTGACAAGGATCAGCTGTTGTGGCCGCGCTGTTCGCGAGCGTGTCTTGCGCAAGACAGGAGCTTGCTTGGTAAGGGGACAGGAGGTTTCTTGAATCCCGTGAGACATTTAAAGACTGGGCTCCCCAGCAAAGGAATACATGTTTTATTACTAACGCACCCTCTCATCTTCTTGGTGGTGTTGAAATCTTTATATTCTTCGTTGTAATTGTTTCACCTCGACATTTCAGCTTCACGTCCCGTTCAACGGTGAATTCCTGGGCATTTCACTATTTGTTTTAATTCATACGCATCGGACTTCGGGTATCATCATCTCAACATGGCTCCACCGCGAGAAACCGACTTTCGTGACATGGCTATGGATGCGCTTAAGAATCTCGTCAACAATGTCCCGGACTGGTTGCAGAAACTTGACGACCTCAGCGGCCAAATTGACCGACGCCAGGCAGAGCTGGCCGCTGCTGATGTAGCAGAGGGCAAGAATGCAGAGACAAAGTCACTTCGCAACAAAGGCTCCACCGAGTCACTCAAGCCTAGAGATGGCCCTCCAGTAATCCACACCGAGGCTCCGGCGAACGAAGACATCATCGAAGACGGCGCCGGCGAAAACACAGCGGAGACACCAGGCAAGCCAGAGGCATTTCGGGTACATACTCCAAGCCCCGCCTCCATCCATAAACAGAAAACAATTCTCAGAGCGCAGCGAGACAGAGCAAAATATACAGTCACTAAGAAGCCCAAGCCGCAATCTATGAACTCCGACAAGGATTTTCCCGAATTTTACCGAACGCAAAGCACGATGACTGTCTACTACGACGATTATGTACAAACAGCCTTTGACGATCTTGTGGTGTACGCCTCAAAGATTATGGAGGCGATGCGCAAGGCCAGGTGGGCGGCACGAATGGCTCAGATCAAGAGATTGACCGAGCAGGGCGTGTCAAAGGATGAGAACAACGATGATAAGCCCCCTTCATCCGGCTTTGACGATCAACTGCCTGACGTATACGATAAGCTGAACAAGGGCCTCAAATTCGTGCAGAGGGTATGTGAGCATGGTGCCCTGCAGTTCCTTCTCGACAGCGACTGCAATAATGAGATCAGAAAGGTGCGGAAGAAACTGACTAAGATCCTCTCGATGGCTCAGGCCGAGAAGGAACGCGTCGAGCCTGGAGAGCCCGAATTGGCCAAGGAAACAGGCGAGAGAGTTCAGGTCCCTACGGGACAACCCATTGTCATATGTTGCGACAACGTCGCTGACCCGAAGGAAAGCAAACCAACATCCACAGAGGAGCAGAACGATTTGGAGAACAAATTGGAGTTCATGGCGCCTATGTATATGGTGTCAAAATATAATGGAAGCGACGAGGGCATCGATGTCGAGATGGAGCCTCCCAAATTACAGTATCGATCAACCCCGGCGATGCACAGTCCCAAACCATAGAGTAGTGTTTCTGCTTCTTTGCTTTTAGAGTTGCGAGTAGGATGTACTATAGAATTATTGATTCGATCTGTTCGCGACTATCCTCATCGTGATTGCAACTCCATTGATGAAATGCGTCTCCGCAAAATAATGTGCAAATGCTGGTATGAGCTATGGAAGTTATAGAAGGGGAGATCCTGTTTCATTCTATCTCTTTGGGCTGCTGTACGCTTGATGAAGCTTACTTCTTGCCAGCATCAAAAGGAGATTCGAGTTGCGGTAAAGCCATGGCCCTTCTAAGGCATCCGCCCTCTTTAGATGAAGTGCCAATCTCAAATACGGGATTGTTGAATGGGAACGATAGGCATGCTACTGCCCAGGTGTCACATACAAATGTGAATTTTGTCAAAAAGAACACTGCGAAAAGTTGAGATCTTTGACTCATACCCAAGGCCACTAGCCTTGAACTGACGTAGGAATACCCTTTGGAGTACGGCATCCAATTTTAGAACCTTGATACCTTGCCGGCGTTGGCCAGAGGGGAGAGCAAAGGAATGCATTCCTGTTTTTACAAGAGAAAGAAACAACAATGTTTCATGGGATATCTGTCTTGCCTGAAAGCGCCTTACCCTAGGCCTTTCTGAAGAGACTCCTTGCATTTCTCCTCAAGTCATTCTAGTAGCGCTTTACTTTGCCCATGTTATTCGATGTAAATATGTATTACATATCTCCTCTTCAGTGGGAGAGGTCTGAAAGATTCTTCGTCCCAAAAATTCCGAGGTAGAGCAAGGAGTTGGCAGGAAAGAAGGAGTTCTCACGAAAGATGTCGGTTGCCCCGCACCAGCTAGACTTGTTCTCATTGGCTAGGTTGTCGGCTACACTATTCCGATATAGGTTAAGCTTGAAGAAAGATGGCGCTTAATACGCACTGTCATAGGGCCCCCAGAACAACAACAACAACAAAGCAGAGCCTCATCCGAAGAGTCTCACGTTCTCAGCCTACTGACCGTAACGAAAGACAGGAGATGTAACACCAATCACTCGAACACTAAAAGGTCCGAATCCCCCTTTCGCATTCCTCTCACTCATCGGACAGGTAGAGTCTCCCAAATATTACGCATTGCCCCGCGAAAGATGAATACACTATCATCCCCGCTGCTTCTTTGCGCCAACAGCTTACCCGCGCTCGCGTCGCAAGCCTCAACCGACTCGACTTGGTAGCTACTAAGTGCTGACATCACAGGTATCTTGAGTATTGCTCCCGAATACTGCCCATCGATCTATACAAAAAAGCAGGAGTCGGAATACGAACCAATACTGGCATGTTGATTACCTCGACTTGCTTGCATGTATTTGCTACGGTTTTTGAGTCGTACTCCTGCCCAATTACCTCTATAATACCTCTCTTATCGAATTCTCCCGTGATTTGAGAAACCGCCTCAACCCGAGAAATGATACATACGATCTGGATGATATGGATTCTCCAAGCCCCGAACTCAAACCTATATGTCCAAAACTCAATCTATCTCGATCTCCTTCTCCAGATATACCTAGAGATCAAATCGGTCCCAATGGCACGTCTCAAGCAACTGGTGGAGTTGGTATGTTGCTCCGACATCTCGGTAATGGATGGAATCCCCCTGAAATATCTCTCGAAGCTGCTCGTGAAAGTCTTCTACGCGACGAAGACTCACTAAGCGAAGAGCCGCGGCGAGAAGGGGCCGTCGACGGCAACCTCGCTTCAGGCGCACTCCTGATCAAGGACCCGTTTGTGTCGCGATATATCTCCGGTAACACAGTCACATCACCACGAATACCTTCGTCTAACGAATCCTTGTCGCCGCTATATCATGGGGTTCGCGCCCCAGCAGGCGAGCCTCCATCACAATCTCTCCCGTCTTTTCGTTCGACATTTGGTGAGCTCCACGACTTACCCCCAGAGCGCCTATCCGAACAAGATCTTGGTCGTGCTCGCCCAGGCCCATCCTCGACCTTCCCAAATTCGCGAGCTGGAAGTCTAGGACATAAGACTACCAATCTCCCATCGTCACCCCATTCACCACCAGATGGATATCGAGCATCTTTACCATGCTCTACGGCAGGTATGAGTTGGCACCATTGCCCAGTAAATGGCAATCACCCTCGCGCTCCAACAGCATATAGTAGTAGCAATTCTGGCGAGTCTCCGAACACCGATCATACCAATTCTACACCCGCCATATCAACCCGGGTCAACTCAACCTCAGTTGCTGATCGGATGAGCATTGATGGAATTGCCGGCTCGTATACATGTACAGTCCATGGATGCAATGCGGCACCGTTTCAGACACAGTATCTTCTCAACTCTCACATGAACGTACACTCATCCATACGTCCACACTATTGTCCAGTCAAAGGGTGTCCGAGAAGTGAAGGGGGGAAGGGCTTCAAGCGAAAGAATGAAATGATAAGACATGGCCTGGTTCATGATTCCCCAGGCTACGTCTGCCCTTTTTGCCCTGATAGGGAACACAAATATCCACGTCCAGATAATCTTCAGCGGTATGTGAATTTGCTAGGCCATATCGGTGCTACAGCTAGATATGACCCTCGAACTCAAGTAATGATGCTGACTGCTCCTAGACACGTCCGTGTTCATCATATAGACAAAGACAAGGACGACCCGCAACTGAGAGATGTACTTGCTCAGCGACCAGATGGACCCAATCGTGATCGACGAAGTCGCAACCCACCGTCATGAATGAATGCTATGGGGATGCGAAGTGGGTTTATAAGAGAAAATGATGAATAAGCAAGAGTAACGACTTACGCCAAACTGAATTGATGAGATGCGCTCTTTGTTTAGCATTATGTGTACGAGTACCTGGCGATCGACGGGTAAGGTGACGACGGGCTTCTCATGTTGTCAACGGTCACTGATTAAGCGGACTGAAGATCTGGAGGGACAGAAAAGACGTCCGGATCTCAAATACCCGGTTGTGTTATATTTCACCAACCTTTTGTGTCTAACGAGTATACTATTTGCGTCGGGGTGGCGTTGGCGAGCGAGCGTACACCTAATTCAATTTTTGATATGCAATTTTTGATATGCAATTTTTGATATGCAACCCCATAATGCTCGCATGATCTTCCTCTCATTGCTGAAGGTAAAACGAGAGGTTGTGCAGAAGATTTAGGATCCGATGATCCCATGCAGGTTCTGTCGTATCCTGTGGTGGTACTAAGTCTCAGGGTAACAAATACACGACAGGATGAAGTTCATAGCAAAGAGAAAAGAATAAAGAACACTTAGCCCATTGGACCTTAGTAGACGGGTTACGATTCTGCCTTGCTACTTGAAGAGCTGTGGCCACGTCTCCTGATGTCTACGTGGCTCTAATGTATGCTGAAACCATCGGTTGGATGGCTAATTGGTTGATCCAGAACAGGATGTCCCAATTTACGGCGTACCAGAGTATATGTAAGAACAGAATCTCTCTCAATTTCTACTACTCTACAGCGGCTATTCGTTTTTATTCATGCGCCAGGCGCAGACTCTGGTGGCTGTGACATTCTACGTTCCTGCTCTGCGTTACTCGAACAGATACCGCGTCCTTGGGGTGGTGGATATCTTCAGCTAGCGCTTGATACATCTCGAGTAGCGTCTCACAACTCAATTTGCGTTACTAACCCTCTGGATCTTCCAACCTCGTGGCCTGGCCACCCGTATTGGCTTTGCGATGCATCCTAGCTAGGGGCCAGGGGAATTCTCTGACAGCTTTATTACCCTCCATTTCCGACAAGAGATACTTGGGAAGCAGCATCCCAATACCGTCAGTAGCATAGCGAATGAAGCCGCTGGCGGTCACGCGGGCCCATGAATCGGAGACGGAGGTAAACTGCGGGATAGATCGTTACGGGAAGTTATGCATGCGGAGGTCAGGCGCTTTTACAAATGAAGATCTCACAAGGTTAAAGGCTTCAGGTGATCTCTGCATCTGCGTGAGGGCCTATAACTGCTGTGCTGTACACCGAAATAGCTACCATAGCAATTAATAAGTATTCGTGAAAGGACTGCATTATGTAGTTGGCTATTCTCAATTTAGACAACAGGCAACACTGAACCTGGTGGTGAAGAAGGAAAGAGAATAAAATGAGACAACATTACAAAATGTGATAAATTCGTCTTGGCCCAACGGAGGCATCTTCCAAAAGTCCCATACGTTCGTCACCAAAGCCATGCCAAAAGCCTGAACACTCCGGTATTCCAAGGCGCTGAGGACACTAGCCTTCGTAACTGTAATGCACTGAAAATCTCAAACATCAAATTCCATCGCATCAAGGCCTGCGGTGAGTGTCCCTTGTTGCCCACCCAGTCTCTGGAACTCGAGGCTGAACGGGAACCCACTGACCAGTTCGCAGATCCTGCTCTTGAACACCTGGCCCGGGGGGTGGGCCAGTAGGAGGTCGACCTTCCGTTACTCTCAGCGGCGGCAGCCTTTCGCCGCTCGCTGAGGATGCCGTAGATGATGGCCGTGATGGCCCGCTATAACCTGGCATGGGCATTGGAGGTAGTGCACTGGAAGATGCACTCGGGTGGCCGCTCGCAGGGGACCCGTATGGTGGAAGCGAATATTCAGGATGGTCATCGGTTCGACGGCGTTGGGTTGGTCTTTCTTTGGATAGTACATCACCGTAACTCATGGACCCAGATGGCCCTGATGCTAACGACCCGGTCTCAGCGTAAGAATTGCTTGTCGAAATAGTAGGACTAGGAGGTCCGGCAGCAAGGCCACTTATTGATGGCGTTTGTGCGACAATGTCTCGTAAACGGTTACGGTCTTCGCGGTAGAAGTCCCGTTGTTGAATCAGCTCCTCAATCCTCATTTCCATATGGCGCCTTTCATTCCGAAGCTCTTGTAATTGTTTTGTATTCTCTTCCTGCATAATCTTCTTCTTCCTTCTATGTCTGGTCGATGCCTTTGCATTTCTCTGTCTCTTCTCGTTTGCCTTCTTGGACGCCTGGGAAAAGTCCATATGGACGGGGATGGGTGTCTCGCTTCCCGGAAGCGCCATGAAGGCTTGCTGTTCCTCAACACCGAAAAGGGATCCCCACATACCAGGCCTTGGTAGTGTTTCTGACCATGACGAGATAGTTTCACTCGTGGGACGGGGGAGTGGCCAACCAGCCTGTATGTTAGGAGAATGTGAAGCTTGAAGGTGCGCCGGAGGTGGTTGCAGGCGACCTGGCGCATGACTTGTAGGTAAAGTGAAGAGGGGAGCTTGTGTTCCGTGGGGAGCAGTTAGCGCCCGTGAACGCAATCTACCAGGATCAGATATCGCTGAGGAAGGCCCAGTCGATAATCCAATTGGAGGATGTAGATTGGGATACTGGGGCCAGACGTCTTCGATCGTCCCATCCTCCAAGAGCCGTTTAGCAGGCACCGCCTGCCCAGGAGCTGTACCTGAGAGATCTGTTGGCATATACGGGCTTTGTGGACATGTTGATGCTCTAGGAGAGGGCTCGGATGTTAAGCTGGGTGGTTGGGTCGCTGGGGACGAAGATGTGTTTCCGTCAAAGGCCGGCGAGTTTAGAATATTTTGAATGCACAAAGCCATTGGAATATTGCTCCCCTAATGAGTAAATAATTTGGTTGAAGTAGGATGGTATGGCTGTAGTCATGGTAACACTGGCAGATGACACATTGATGGATGAAATGAAGGCAACACTTCCTATTGTTGAAAGAACTTGAGGCCCCTATAATGTTACCATCGAGGCAGATTTCGTCTTTACTTATAAACCGGACCTTTTATCTGGTGACTAATCTGTGGAAAAGGTGTACACAGACCTGCCATTGACAGTACACCGGATTACCCGGAATCTCTCCCTAGATCCTTGTTAGATTGCTACGACCTCATTTCTGCTCCCTGTCAGCCGGGGAGCATATCCGCTCGCACGCCAACACCTCTGAGACCCTTGACTTCTGCAGAAACCTAAAGAGAAGAAGCAAGTCATCCAAACATATCCAGGCGCATTGGCAGATGTGATACCCCGCTCCCCCCGATCAGCACGGAAGGTTGTGCCCCCACGCTTGTGCTCTCGCTAACCTAATTCCAGTGCTTTCATTTGTCCCGCCGACAGCCAATTTGTTATAGCCGAGGGCATTTCCTCGCTCTTGCTTATGTGAGAACTTTGGGCAAATTCCACTTTTGAACCATTTAACGATATGAGCCGGCCAAAAGAGGTAGTATGAGTCAAGTAGCTATTACACAATTACTTCACGTGATGCTATTCATATGTGTGCTAATATGTGACAGACCAGTTACCTGTAGGAGAGGAAACAGCATTTTCGCGTCAAGATGCTTGCCTTACAGAACAAGCTTCGTCACACAATAAGACTTTGCTACGTAGAATATCTTAGTCTCAGTAAGGCGGCTAATGAGAAAATTGAATCACCTGCGGTGCGAATCCAATCAGTGGGCCACACACCCCTGGGACCGCAAGACGGATGGAATGGGTGTGCGGCTGGGCTCAAAAGTGTGTAAGTTGACGAGAATGAGGAAGCATGCTTCACCCCTGGAGGGTCAGGCTAAGGCGAGAGTGGACCCCATGCAGCAAGACCCCCTGCGCTTTCATGGCTGGCTGATGCCGGCTCCAATTGGCGGATGCAACCCGCATCAGTCTAATGCAGATATGAAGCACCTCAATGTTTTAATCTCTCGGAGCTATGAACTGACCAACAGGACGAATCAATGGATCCTCAGGCTGCGATACGTTGCAATGCTCTCGCCTTGGAGTTGAGTATCCAACCGAGAAACCGTTTATCAGAAAGTCTGCAGAGTCTTTGCTGGCTTAAATTACTAAGATCCTGACTTTGGAAGTAGTTTCATGGAGCAATCCGTTCGCACAATTTCATTGGAACTGACAGCAACACTGAGTGGCCTGATTAGTCCGGTGCTACGGGCACTTAACCACCACGGGGACCGTTTAGAAGACAATGGAACACGAATGCACCGATCTATCGATTGGGTCTTAAGTGGATTCTCAAGAGGTTTGTTTCGTGTTTGCAAAGTTCTGAGGGCGGGCGGTATCGCACGGCGAAGTAGCAAATTATGTCTGAGCAATTGCTGACAATCGACCCTTCATTGTGGCACCGAAATGCAGGTTCATGAGGAGAGAGACGTATCATTCTGCGGCATGTTCTATTGTTTGCCGTTAGTGAATGCTAAAGCTCTTGCTAGTCAACGTGACTCTACCCTACGTCCGACCAGAATAGGTTGACGAAAGGCTTGGTAGTGTCAGAGAGGAAAGTGGCGCTGTGACTGACAAGCAAATAAGCAATCACTTCGCTCATACTAACATGTTGAATCCATCTCTCAAGTTTGGGCTAAAAGGTCGATCGGCGTGGCGTTACACTCGGGCATAGAGCAACCTATGCGAATCAAATCCAATAGCATGGAAGCAATAACGTTGAGGTTTCAGATCGCAACGTTTCATACGCTCATGCGTAGTTTGAGACGTTTACACATAGCTAAAGAGTAGGGATACATCTTTATAGAGATGGGCAGAAGTATCAACGCTACTAGCTTGACCCTTCGTTCTACATCCCTCTGACGTTCTCCAAAATACTTTTCGGTCGGTGTTCTCCCATTCCCCACGTGGTAGACAGCGGGCATGGCACAGTGCAAAAGACAATGACTGCGCTAACTAATATGGTGCAAATGACATAACAGGCCGAACAGAGCCTTGCCCATCCTAAAAAAAGAAAATTACGTGCGGGGTACCTTCCTTCGCGCTCGCAGAGATCACGGGCAAGCAGCTCGCTTGGATGGACAGGGCGAGTGACGACAGGGGTGGTGGGGGTGAAGACATTCATTATCAGGAGACCGTGTCGAGTGAAAGACAAGCCTTTAGTTGACCATCTTAATTTTCTACATACCCAAGTAAGGGAATTTGGCGGGAAAACTATTACCAAGCTCATAAGTCGTAGTTTACTGTAGCAGTTCTTCCCTGCTGTTGTAGAAAGATGCATTGCTTCAGCTGCCAAGTTTATCTGCATGTAGGCACTCGAGCGTTATTGGGAAAACGTCCCTCGATGTCCTGTGTAGACAAATGGAGTGGAAGCATTGCTATGTCAGGGATCAGGGACCCACACGTGATAACGTCTAGCGGTGGATGTTGACCAGGGCCATGGAATATGTTCCGATACTGAAGGTCACAGAAGATGTTGGGGGTCCTGTAAAGGATAGCTAAGTCATGAAAGATCGACTTGCCTTGCGAAAAGAATGGGTCTGCCGCTGGGCATTGGCGTTTGCGGCGCATCGTGGGGGGGGCGGCTGGTCTCAACATTCGACGTTTCCACCAAGGCCAAGGCACGGTATCTGTTTCTGATTGCAGACGTTGCCAAAAGGACTCTCGGGCGGGCGGGGGTGATTGCCTCTTGGAAAGGTGATCCACCGGTGTGCAAGCGCTTCACTTTCCTGCTTGTCACTACGCTAACTTGTCTACACTCGGACCGTCTCCGGACCTACCAAGCATCACATATGCTCACCTAAAAGGCAATAGTGAGAGCGCACTCAATCGCAATGACTTTAGCGACGATTCTCTCCGCCAGAACCAGCCCTCAAACGGTAATCACAATGTGCTCTAAGTCCCCTCAGCTGAATATTGGTCTGGATTTACACCCTTGTTCATATGCCCGTCCAACGGTTGTCCATTTTAGCTTGAGGATAACGACACCAAACGCGATTTGTCGGCAATCATCTGTCCACCCTCTGTGGTTCCGACAGAGATTTGAAGGCCTGGCATGTTCCATTCACCTGCTCTCCCTCGTCGACGACTACCTACACCTCCTCATCCGATCCACTCACGTCACGATACCTACCCCGTACAGCACCATCCGATCCCCTGTTAGCGCAATAGACTAGCGGAGTCTTGATTTTATGGCGATCATCCGCTCCGCCTGCTGTTGGCCGCGGTGCCGATAGGGCAATCTTTCGAAGATGCCATATTGTTACCGCTTGGGTTTCTTGTCCGCCGTCCGTCCTTGTTCCTTGACCCGACATCGTGACCGCTGATCTGAACCTGATGATCGCCAAGCTTGAAGCTGTGACGCCTAGCTCACGATAGATGGCCCATCATATAAGCGGTAACTCCGACAAAATCGGTAAGACTCGATGCCCAGTGAATCACCTTTCACTCCCACAATTCCTCGGTTCTACCATCTTACACAATCTTTTCCAGGATAACTATCGTGTTGCCCTGAACCCCGCCAGGGAATTCCGATTCAAACTTTGTGAACCGTGCCACGGAGATACATAGCTTCCGGCACTTCAATCGGCCGACCATCTTAGGGCTCTCAAAAGGCCCATCAATTCCTCCGCATGGCCGGTTCGTCGCGGAATCGCACCGTATCAACAAGTTTCAGCAGCAAAAGGCCTGCAACAATGCGCAAGACGACGCAGGTCCCAGACAGCACCACGATACCTCATGTTACCGATTTAAAGTACTTTGACCCCTGCGCCGCCACTGCGTCTATGTTCTTGTACGCCCAGGGTTCATCCGTTGTTTGCTGTCATCATGATACTCTCACCATTGAACGAACGTTTTCTCGGCACGCTGATGAGGTTCAATTGTTGGCGGTCGATAACCAGAGTGAGGCTGGTGGTGGCCGCTTCGTTGTTAGTTACGATGCTGGCCAAACAGCAATTGTGTGGGATCTAATGACAGGCGATGAGATCTCTCGGTTTGCCTGTTACGATCATTTAACTGTCGCAGCGTGGATGAAAAATGGCAAGGTGGCTTTCGGTAAGTTATTGGAAAGAGTTCCTCACGATCCTGACTGACCATTTGCAGGCAATACAAAAGGAAGTATTATTATATTTGAGCCTTCAACATCTGAACATATTTCTTCGGGGACTATTGGCCAAATTGCCGTGACTGCATTGGCACCATCAGCTGATTGTCGAACATTTGCTATCGGGTGAGTTTCTCCTGCATCTGCAATTCAAGCCTCACTAACACGATGATAGTTACCAGAATGGCTCTCTATTTGTTGCGACCCTGCAGCCACGCTTCACCATCTTTCACAACCTCACCACGTCCAGAGGGCCATCACCCATCATCAATCTCGCGTGGCATGCTGCTTCGTCTCGGCAAAAGTCGAACATGCTTGCTGTCCAGATGCATGACGGTGTCTTGCGAGTCTGGAGTGTGGCAAAGACATACAGCGCCGACGACCCTGCAAAAATAGTTCGAAACCTTAGGAAGGCTGAAACCTCCGTGGAAGGACCCAACTGGATGGGATGGTCCAAGAATGGTCGTATCATTCAGTATTCCGACTCGTAAGTTAGCAGCTTGCGACCGCCATAAACCGCTCCAGGCTACTCGCGCGCTTACCTACATGACCCCTATTATCAACTAACACGTTCACAGGCAAACACAGTCATGGGATGTTAGGACAAAGCATGTCACTCATGATCCCATCCCAACTCTTGATCTTGTTCGCGGCCTCGCCGTATATGGCCCCGGTGCCACGTTGTTCACCCTTGGCCCCAATAACACTGTGCAGCAGTTCGACCTGAACTCCCCGGCCATCATGGTCGCCAATGTCCAACACCCAGCAAACCTATTGCCACCCTCGCCTCCAGTCTCAGAAGAAACTGGTGATCGATCAGCGACCTCGGCTACCACTATCGCCTCCGAGTCTGAGACGAGCTCTATTCCCCTGTATATGAATATTTCCGAGAGTGAGGAAGATCACCGATCGCTATTTACTCGCCTGACTCGACGCCAAGCTTACGACTCTGGTAATGAGCCTTACGAATCAGCTAGCCCTGTCTCAAGCTGGAGTGGACTTCCATCCTTATCGAAATCCTCAGCTGGGTCGTCTCAAACCCCTGGCCGTTACCCCGGATCCATGAGGTCAAGAGCACTGTCAGAAAACACCTATATCTCGGCTGGAACCTCGATCAGGCCATCAACTATTGGCAACAGTGCTCATGGTAACACGAGAGATTTAGACACTTATTCCATGGGATGCTCCCTTGGCACTACAAATGTTCCTTCCATGGTCTCAAGCCGATCACGAAGAAGACCTTCTCGCCTACGCAATGAAGTTCCCCGTAGCCCTGACGACAACAAAGTTCACGACCTATTCAAGTTTACTCGGGCATGTCTTAGCGATATTCCTTACAAGCATGCTATGGGTGCCAACAGTGCTCGTCTCACCAATGATGATCTGCGCCGTCAAATGCTCAACACCATCTTCGGATGGAACAAAGAGGTTGAAGATCTGATTAGGGATGAGATGAGCAGACACCCCCAAGGATCTGCCAGTCGTATTCTTTTAGCCAAATGGCTTGGCGATATTGATCTTAATATCATGAGCGCTAACTTCGAGAACATGACTTCTTCTAACTGGATGTTGTTGGCTTTGAGTGGAATCGGCGGCCATACCTCACAACAGAAGCTTGGCCATACATACGTCCAGCGCCTGCTTGAGGCTGGCGACGTGCACACAGCAGTTACTATTATGCTTGGCATGGGTGATCACAATGACGCTATTGAGGTTTATATCTCTCACAAGCGTTACATGGAGGCACTGATCCTCACATGCCTCTCAACCCCTAGTGTTTGGGAACGCCAAGCTGCCATTATCAAGAAATGGGGAGAGTGGGCGGTTCAACATGGTCAACAGCAGCTGGCAACCCGATGCTTTGCTTGCACCGACCAGGAGTCTACTGAGCCTTGGACTTCTCCATCAGCTTCGCAACTTAACTTCCAGGCTATGACTCCTAGTATTCCTGAGGTCTTAAGCCCGCCTCTCTCACCTCCCGGCGTTCAACGTGGGCCCCAACGCAGCATCGCAAAGACGTCTGCACTCAAGCTGATCACCTCGTTTGGTGATCAAACTCAGAAGTCTAAGTTCTTTGCAGATGTCGGTGGCCAAGCTCCTATTGCTGCCGGTGTTACTCCTATCGCTGACTCAGCCGGTTCACCCGCCTTCTCGCATGCCTCTAACAATGAGGCCACGACAGCCTTCCTCCGCCCTTCAAACAATAGCAGATTCAATACCCCGGTCTCTGCTCGAGGACGTGGCCGTTTGCCGTCCATTGGTGAGATTCCATCAGAGCTCAACCGAGATGCACTGCGATCGGCTGAGCTCTCTGCCGTTCCTTATGACTATGCGCCTCGATCTGGTCATGCTCGAACACCGTCTGGCAATGACAACATGACGATGGGTACCGCATTGCAACGTGCTGCCACTGCAAGCCCGATGATGATGCGGGAGCATGCTCAACGCGTCGTCCAACCAAGTGAAAAAGATTTCCCACCACCCCCTGATCATGCTACCATGTTGAAGATGCAGCAAGCGTCGCGTAGCCATCGCAAAGGTTCTCGCGACCGCATTACTGTGGGGTTGAATTTGCAGCTACAGCCTGGACACGCCCACGAAGACGTTACCTCTCCAGAGCAGTCTGTTACATCTTCTACCCGCTACCACTGGCCAAGCCGTCGCAGAGGCCCTGCCTCTGTGACGAGTTCTGTCACTTCCGCATCGAGCGCAGGACGACATATTCGTCACCAAGCTGTGAGAAACTGAGAAGATTACATCCACAGCCTGGATGCAGCCAACCACTACTCCAAGAGACAGCGCAGCCGCCAACGTAGCCAGTCGAGAACTCGGGATGATTCACGCTGTCGTCCTGGAAGCCGAGAGCGAGTAGTTCGCTCTCGTGAACCTTCTGAAGAACGTGATCGTGTAAGCGCTCGCAATTGGTCCAAAACGAAGCCATCACCTACTTTCCCGATTCCCATGTCTTCAGAGGACTTGCTGAACTTAAGCACTCCGCGACATGGCCAGGTCGGCGAGCCAAACACGGTACGCAAGGTCAGTGAATCAACTGTGAAGCCAAAGAGTCGAAATTGAAGCCGTGGAAGCCGTCGCAGGAGCCCAGCAGGTCGCTCTCGCCCGCCAGCCCTTACATTCCGTGGCCGCAGTCAAGGCAGAGAGGACTCTGTACAGTGTTCTCCTTCTTCAGCCTTGCCTCTGAGTGCTGCCATCCACTAATACCAGGGCTCTGAGGATGAGGAGGACTATAGAGCAGCCATGGGTGCGCAAGAGGAGTTCTGAAACAAGCATAGCCGTAGCGGTAGCCGGGGTCTTAACTCACCAGCATCGATTAAGCAGGATGTCTCGGAGCACAGACACAGGGCTAACTCTGAAGCCGCAAACTTTGACGGATCTGTCTCTGTTAATGGCAGAGCTGCCTCAACTCAGCATGCTGGTGATCTTAAGCAGATGAAGCATGAGCGTCAGCGTAAAAAGGAACAGGCTGCCAGGGAACTCGAAGGAAGCCGCAAGTCTCTGGCCAAACATGCTCAGATACCTTCTATCCCTCATCCCAACGAGTTCTCTCCCGCCATTACGGTTACTGTTGAAACTGCTGAGCCTAAGCCTCTGCCTGACGATATCCCTCCTCGCAGTGCTACTGAGCCACCTCAAAGAAGCATGTACGCCCGTAATGGTCCTGTGATTGGACGTCCGGCAACTCCAAAGGCCATAAGGCTTATCATCGAGGGTAACTATGATCTATCAGGAAGCACCCCTAGACCCGACGTTCCCGCTATTCCAGCCGGCTTCTCTCAAAGATACTCTCCTGAAACCTCACCTCAACAGTCGTCTGAGAGAGAGCAGCCCGTCGCCGAGCCTAGTCTCACTCTGCTGCCATCGACCGTTTACCAGTCACCGACACGACCTCCTATTCCTCGCAGCATGTCTGCCCCTATTCCAGATAAGCCCGGCCAGCCCCCTGCACGTTTTGCACGCAAAAAAAGCGTTGAGCGCATTGAGGAAGTTGTTCCCGGTGAGCGACGGCGCTCTCACGAGGATCCTATGCCCCCTCCCCCTCCTCCGGCACCTCCAGTTCTTAAGGAACTCAGGCACTTGGCTTCGCCACCTCCGCCGCTTCCTGCCCCTATTCAACACGCCCAGCGACATCAACAGGCGGGTGCTGTTGCATCGGGTATGATCGAGATCGTCATGGACGACGATTTGTCGTCTGGCAATGATCAGGCTTCAGAGGCCAGCCCTCCGGCAGCTACCCACAAGAGCCACAACTGGGGTCGAAGCATCCGAGATAGCAGCAGTATCTCAGGCCGCATTCACAAGGCCACTGAGCGACTTCGATCTGCCAGCCGCAGTCGAAAGGAGTATGTCCGATCTCCTCCCTTCGAGGCTCCCTACGAGAGCATTTCCATGACCGGACAGATGAAGTCCCCTCCACCAGTGTCATTCAACTCAGACGCTTTGCGGTCACCCACTGATTCGCGTAACAAGCACTTGTCAACCAGCTTGAACCGAAATGAGATGATCTAGGACGTCCCTTGGGACGGCGATGAGCGCGCCAGACTGTATTTCACTTTTTTCTACCACTCTCTACCAATTTTCTCGTCGTTGCAAACCCCCAGCAGCAATAGTATTGTGATCAAAATCAGAATGTCACATCTTCTTTGTATTTTAATTTGAAGCTTCAAGTCTTGCTAGCCCTCGAAAGTATACTGAGTCCCCGTGCACTAAATTAATAGTCGGGGCACAGTAAATTGTCCGGCCGGGAATGCTAGGCGGTGCTGTGGTAAATGATGGCGCGCTGTGCCACTGTCTGTAAGTTCTCTGCAAGGGGTCCTACGCAAGCAACGGATCTTCATTCACCTCAGTATGCTCCAAGCACCTGCATTGCATTTCTCAACTCGGCGTTCGTTGATAACTTAACTTACTTCCAATAGTATGCCTCAGATGTGACATGATAGTGTGTTGTTCTAAGTACTGAGCCATTGTTGAATGCTCAGGAATACATCCACATCGATTTGGTTCTTCAATATGTGCCCCGAGTTCGAAAACTCACAGAGATCAGTCTAAAGAAAATAAAGTGTTAGAAGGTTTTGAGTTCTTCCAAGCCTGGCCGGCCTGATGGGACCGTTGAAGCAAAGCAGGATATCACCTAGCAATAACACTCTGTATTAATTACAGTTTTTTTATACCTACCAATTTTAAGAGAACTACGCTACTTCCATGACAAGCCTTAGTAAGGCTTTTGAAGGTCTTGATGTCATCCAAAAGGCTTGAGGCCGCAATAACACCCACAGTTTCATCATTAAAGACGTGGGTATGAGAGATCAAAGCCATGTGCATCGCCATTACCCATACTCATCGTCTGATAAAGTGAAGGGCGTGATCTGACAAAGCTGGCACATGCCTTTGGATCACCTTCTCCTGGCGAGACAAGCTCGTCGATATCCTGGTTCGATGACCATGATATCCCATTTGGTCCGCCACTGGTTTCCAGAAGGGGAGCGGCATCGGAATGGTCGTTTGAATCTTGAATTTGTGCTAGATAATTGGGAAAGCCTGGAAGAACAAGCTCTGGATCGAATGAGATGAGAATGACGGGCCTCAATTGTCTAGATGCCATATGAGTTGGTGAATATACTAAGATTCGCTCGTCCATGAACCACTCGATTTCTCTGATCGGCTGGATGGGGCTGACAGCACCTTGGAGCTGAGCCAAGTCGTTATGGGGGTGGCATGCTTCCTGGTCTCGTGGCCACATTCTGACTGATGTCTCTTGTTTCAAGGGCTGTACTCTGAGTTGCAACCCCGAGTCAGGGTTGTCACCTTCATAAACAAGGTCGACGAAAGCATTGCACGATGTATTGTATGAACGCACAAAGCATTCTTGGAGGGTGTATGCTGTGGCATCAGATGGGCCATCACCGATGTGGATCTTCTCACTTGACCGTTCTTCAATATGATCCTCGCTTCTCCATTCCGCCTCTTCGAGGCTACCCATGGCCGACTCGAGCGGAGTGTGTAGAGAATGCTCTGGGCGAGGAACTTTTGCTTGTGTTTCGAACTGAAGCTCCTTTCTGTAGCACGTCCTCTGGCTGCCTGCATTTCCCGGGAACCACTCCTTTCGAGTCTCAACGATGAGGAGATTGCCTGTTTTCTCGTCTTTGGTGAGCTGCAACGACGTCCAACGCTCGTCCACTGTGCACTCTGAGTCATGGAGACGCCAGAGGTTGCGCATTGGAGGTATGTCGCACTTTTCATGAACTGCACTATCTACAGGGAACCTCAAAGCTTGGTAGAAGTTATTACGCATTCCATCGTCGGCTTCTGTTCTGAACGTATTCGAAACGCAGTAAAATTGTCCATCGAAGATTTCAAAGCAGATGTCAGACCCAATATTTTCCCCGTTAAGGTCCCATAGAATCAGCTGCGAATCTGCCCACTTGCGAGTCTGGAGATTAAGGCAATGAATACCCCATCTGGAGCTACCATCGAGTCTGGCATGTGATTTTGAACCCCAGAATAGGTAATGCTTGTCATTGCGCACAAAGGACGGATAGCCTGAATCTGGCCTTTGCACAACAACCCATCTGGGAGATTCTATTAGCTCGAAGATGAGGAGCCAGCTGCATGTGGTGGAGTCTTCGAGAGCTTGAGTGGCGAGACATGATACGACGCCCTCCGCGTAGTAAAGGGGTTTAAATGTATGCGAACTTTGAGGATCGTAGTCCCTCACTGCGGCCTTGAGGAGCAGTGCGACATCGACTGTTAACTCAAATGTAGGCTTCTTGTGGAGGGTGTCGAGTACACGGAGATGCTTGCTATTAACAGTGTAGCACAAGTGACCATTCGTATAAATGAACTGATCTGCCATAGCCACGATGGCGACTGTCCATGGCTCCGCGGACTGGACAGCCATTCGTCGCTTAGCAAGTTTACGGAACGCTTTTGGGAAGTTCTTGGTAGAGTGCGCCTCCTGAGCTTCTGTAGAATATGGTACTTTCTGAGGTGCTGTTAGCGGGGACTACCTCACTAAGACATGAGGCTGCGACACGAACCAAGAGTGCAAGACGACACATTCTTCTATCGTAAGGAATGTAGCTCAAATATTTGCAAGTCAGGGCCATGTTAAACACATCTTCAGCATCGAGGAGCTCAACGAGGAGAGAAACAATCTCGACGGGCATTTTGAGAAGGCTCATGGCTAGCATTGATTCAAGTTCTGTGCACGTAAAGAAAGTACCTCAGGTAATCAGCCGCCGCCTATCACTAAATTTCACTGCTGGTTAAATACCCTCCCCATCTGGACTAACGGACAGCCGTGTTAGTTGAGCCGCATTCCCCGCTTTTGTGTACGAGGCAGATTAACGCCACGCGACACGCAACCAGGATACGGTGTGCCTCCTTTTATGCCTTATTACATGTCAAAAATTCCAACAAATGGCTTATCTTACGTTGTTCTGGGAGAACATTGATCCGCTGACGCAAACGCTAAGATTACAGTGTCTTTTTTTTTGGGGGGGGTTTTTTTTTTGAGGCCGGCTCCGTATCTTTCACACTCCAATACCCCGCATCATCTCTCGTTACGGACATGCCTGGTCTCAATTCCGAAAACTCAACCTCAAGGTTTCAGGAATCTATGCGTTCCAGTGACGGCTATTCTAGCTCGGAAGATGACATTCCAGGAGATGAGTCTTGTTGTGAGGGTCAACTTAGGGACTCCGCCTTTTATACCAATGAAAAGATTGAAGATGCCGTGAAGCATATTTCATCCCAAGCCTTTCAACACTTTTCAAAAGCTACACGGTCCTCTGCGCCACCTGACGAACTCGATCACTTCAAATGCCCCTTCTATGCTTCAAATCCAGAGAAATATCGAAAATGTCTTGCACGTCATGATCTTCGTTCGGTTGAGAGCGTGATCAGGCACATGCAACGCCATCACAAGCAGCCACCATATTGTCCAAGATGCTCAAAGACCTTTGAAACGGTGGCAGAATGCGATACCCACATCATCAAGCAAAAATGCAAAACTGAGCCCCTCATGATTCCAGACGGCATCAACGATTACCAGCAAAGGGGATTGAAAAGCACGCCGAAAAAGAGAGACTACCATCAATGGCCCACCAAGCGACGCTGGGAGCACATATACAAGCTGGTCTTTCGTGAAACACAATCCTGTCCTTCAGCATACTTGGACACTAACGAGATGACGGTATTGCAAGCTCGAGACTTTTGGAAGGCCCACGGTGGGAAATATATCACAGAATATTTTCAGGCTCAGAGCGGATTGGAAATGGAGGACGCGCAGGCAATGCTGTATAACGCGTGTCTACGCGCTCTAGTCGAGCATGTTGTCGATCAGAGTTTGATGGTTTCAGGAACAGGCTGGATAAAGTGCATCAAGGCACTTCAGAATTATCTCTTCTCCTTCTTCATCCCATGGCGATAGTACTTCGTCGCTTATCTGGTCTTTTGGCCCAGGTCAGCTACCTCTCCTTCTCGTCGCCGGCTTCTGGTTACGCCAATACGTGCACATCAGTCGTAGTTGGGTCAGGTTATCGGTCTATTACCTCTTGGCGACAGGTCACGGCTGGGCTCGAGGGATAATGTCGTTGATCGCGTCCAACACTACCGATATCAGCACGCCCGTCTGAGCCTTCTATGCTGCCACACTGTAACACTTCTAGCTTAGTTCCGACCCTCTCCTTGATTTCTAATCAAAGTGCATTCTTTACTAGTAGTGTGTTGCCGGGCGCTCGTCCAGGCTGAGCCGTCTCGACCGAACAATGCTCTGTTGAAACTATCTCATAGCTCGCCAATTCCTTCACCAACTCCGTTGCCTGATGGATGAAGCAGAGCTTACCCACATAGCACCAACACATGGTAACGCAGAGACAGTACTAGAAGATGTTTTACTTCTCTCATTCCTTATGGTTTTCCTCGGAGAACTAATTTCGGTTCTGTCGTCATTTACCCAAGGGAATCCATCTACGAATGTCGTTAAATTCGTCAGAAGAGAGACCTGATGCATCGGACCAGACGAAATTATTTCTCGAGGGATGTCCACAGGGCATGGGCCGCAGGCCTTGAGGGCAGGTATCAGAAGAGAGCGATACCGGGGCCTGTTTTCAAGTCCTTAGGAAAGAAAACATGAGGTACCACGTTAAATAACCTTGAACAACTCCGAAGTTGGAGCGAAATTAGTATCAATAGCCGACTTGTCAATCGAATGAAAGGCCATTGACTGCCAATCGATATGCAACGCATAACAGCCTCAAGGAAGTATAGCAGTAACAATCAAGGTTACAACCTGTAACTTGTATAACCAGAGGTACCTAAGTCTTAGACTGCTATTTTAGCAGTAGGAAGTATATTTGATAGTATTAGTCTAACTGGCTCAGGGTATGCGGGGTATCCCAGAAAGTAAGTGAGACGTGGGCCGAAATGCCTACCCGTTGGCAAAAACAACCCTAAATTTAGAGCCTCAAAAAGAATTTGAGGAGCTGTCGATACGACTTCGTGGACGGCATTAGCACTCAATGCGTATATCAAACCTAACTCGACATCCTAGAAGCTGAGACGAGGGTGCAGATTAAGCGCCGTTCGACACGTTCCCTTATTACTTTCCCCTGCACGTCCATCATTTCCCTTTCTACTGTCGTTTACATTTTACTCGCGACAGAACAAGCTTTCATGATATTAATAGTGTCATTGTAGAAAAGCCACACGCGACAACCTGTTAGCTAAGTGACACATCAAATTCTCGCCTCTATTACAGGGAAACTGGAGACGGCTAGGAACGAGCACTACCATCATTTATGGTTTTCCTGCCGCTTCGAAACCCTGATCTGCAGGTAACTTCTCCAAGCTGCTAGGGAAAAAAAATGTTTTCAACCCTCTCTTTGGTCTGGGTTATTCTGATACGTTTCGGCTGAGTGTGGCTTGCATTATCACATGCTGCGTTGTCCCTTGTATGAACACCTAACAATTGTTTCGATAGGGATATAGAGCCTCACCGCCATAATTCACATGGTTACGGATGTTGCTATTGGCGAACTGCTATTGCGACGTTCAGGGGACGCACATTCCGGGTCTCGAAGCCGATGACCATGTTCTTCAGCCGCATCATGGCCATCCCAGTGCAGAATATGACATGCCATGTAAGCTACAGCTGTCTGCTATCAGAACCACAAGGGCTTGATCACTGCTCCATGATGAAAAGTACAGTTTAACTAACCGATATCAGCGCAAGATGAGATTCTCGATAATTGATTCACTCTCCTGTCCGACGGATGTAGGTTAATGTAACGAAAGCCCTTCATTCCAGGGACTGCTGTAGAGACTCCCTTCTCATCTCACTTCAGATACTGCGCTGCAAATGTGACAGAAGCCGCCAGCCGTATCTGACGGCCAAACATATCATAATGATCCCAGTCATTAGACGCCGAGGGAGCGACATGACTGGGGGACATGCATATTGTGTGCTGGGGTCTCTGACTGCTGTAATACATCTGGTATAAAGGATGTCAGTCGTATATAAGAAGCGAAGATTCTAGCTTCACTGTCTTGTTATGGATGTTTGCCACGCCGAAAACGATCAACACCATAGAATCGACAAACCAGCACATTCCATCCCTACCTTCGTTGGCAGATGCTCACTAACGCACAATGTCAAGCTATGAATTGATTCTTGTGTCGTCGACGATGTCATCTCCACGCCCGTCTTCTGTCTTTTTATGCAATGCGGACGACGAATCAGCCGAACAGCCATCTGATGACACGGCGACTATGATTGATAGTGAGATTCAAAGTGAGGATGGAAATTTCAGGCCTGAGACAACGCCGACCGACACACCTATACCCCCTAGACCATCACATCTGGAACATCCCGGCAACAAGAACATTCGGCATGGAGGAGACTTGATGCATGAGGAGGTGGTGCTTATGACGCATCCAGTTGGCATTGTTCTTCAGCTACTCGGACCTGCCTGTCTCCTTCTTTGTGAGCTTCATCAGGCCCTTCGCCTCAAGCCGAGCGAATTTCCTAAGGTGTTCAACCAGGGTTCAAATCCATACCACGAAATCCACATATGGATCCATAATGTGGATCCATATCCATTCCATTCCATTCCACGTGGGCTTCAGCATTTCCATATCCACGCCACGAAGCCCCTTCCACATGTTCCACATGTGGAAATCGTGGAATATTTTAGGTGGGGTTCGAAAATACCTTGATTTCCTTGTGAAATCCCGCATATCCTAAGTACTTTCTATCACCCACAACAACACAACATCGATTTGCCACCCCATTTTCCTCCGTACACAATGAGTCCATTCTGGGGGCTTCACTGTTACTCGCGTTACTACCCCAAATCGAAATGGCCACTCCCCATCCTACCAAGTCAACCACATCCGTTCCAGAACGAACAGAAGAGGACAATCAACGGCTCTTTCAGCTCTACAAAAGCTGGATCTTGACGGAGAGAGACGGCAAGGCGCGTCTATAGGTATATCGGTTCGGCTACGAATATCCAGCATAACAAGAAACAGGAACGTCGGTGGGTGTGTTGCCTTTGCGTCAAGCAACGGCGGATTTTAATGGACCAATGACAAAAACATTGACGTCACCGAGGGCGGGCGGGACCCATTAATTACCATTGTTGGACGAAGTAGGTTTCCATTCCACGAATTCCACAATATGGATCCATTTCCATAATGGATCCATTTCCACCCATTCCACATCGAAATTATTAGTCAGCATCCATATCCACGCCATATTCACAAATGTGTCGTGGAGTGTCGTGGATTTGAACCCTGTGTTCAACGCTCAGGCTGTCTGCGTCCACAAGGAGTGCATTACAACCAAGCAAGGCTATATTGATGTAGTCTTTGGCGGTAATATCGTTGAAATCGGCGACTTGGCCCACAAGGGACTTGAAGATCGGTTTAGAGACTCCAAAGCTCGTTTGATTCTTGATTTAATAAGTGGGAAGGTTGGGTTATTGAAGATAATGGCGAACCTGCATATGTATTGCCGAGACTCCGGGCTCGTGCAGTTGCCGACAGCACTTCGGTGTACTGCCGCTATCATGTATCAAGACTTTATTCGAATCTTCCATTGTGGGAAATTGTTCAGTGGGAGACTGTGTTTAGAGCTCTTGGTCTTTTCTTGCAACAAAGGCCCAAGGACTCCATTGCCATATCAGATATAATAGTTATCGCAGAAACTTTGGTAGAATCTCTTACTGTGAAAAAAGAAAAAAAAAATATCGTGTTCTTTGTTACCTGTGTTAGCTGCGTCAAGTTTATTCTTACGGCTTGCAATTCCTCCTCTAGGTGCCTGAGACGCTTGACCGCGAAATGGGTACTGCCTCTGTCGGAGATTAGTTCAGGAGTCGTACCTAGAGGATTATGGATAGGAAGAAAAAGAACCATCATGTAATGGCTAACATGGTTTCAACAACCAGACAACGCTCATTTGCGGCCGGCCGTTGGGAGGGAAGATCTTGGAGAGATTACTACCCTGAACCCCTTAGTCATATATTGGCTCAGCCACTCTGCGTGTCTCACTCAAACATTATTTGATGATTTCATAGACTCGGAAACTAGCGGCGCTAGCGGAGTCAGTCTTCAAAGTGGCTTTGACGGGGGGGCTCAGCCAGCAAGGCAGACTTCCATCATTCTCAACAAGTATCAATGCAATGGCTGTGGTCAAGAGGCTCAGAATGCAAGTTTCACTTCTCATTGTCGCATCGGACTTCAAATCCTGTGACATAACATCCAACAGCTATCGCTCAGCATCATTGGTCACGTGAAACAGAACATGGCACTCTTCTCCGACACTCCAAATACAAATTTTGAACCACAAGGGTGAGTGCCAGTACTTCTACTTTTCTATGACCACGGCTAACCTTCCCGATCACCAAAAATCATGGGAACTATTTTTCCTTGTAAGGAATTCTCATCGTCCTCGCTTTTAGCCACGCGGTTCAGCTTGTTGAGTACGGCCTTTGGACATCCACTACAACAGGCAACTACCAAGCCGATAGAGACTTGAGACCTTCGACATCAAGAGTGTTGACCACGAGAAATCTCAATATCTTCTGACAAGACGATCTAACGGGAGCACCTCCGTAGACCTATCAGAGGCTTGTTGATTGAGCGCAGTCGCTACCCAGTACCAAGCCACCTAGCTGTTCGCAAGAGAGCTCGATTTGTCATCCATTCAAGTTTGGAACGAACATATTTGTGTGAGGATGGTCGATCCAAGCATCACATTGACCGTAGTGCTAATACTATTGGTGTCAATTATTTTTCCCGACCTGCCTACAAGCAACATACTTGGTCTTGCCGTTGCTGGCGGGAAGACGAATTTGGACCCTGTCTCCGCCCGCACTCCCTTTTTACCTACCTTTCCGTGTCGCCTGCGTTACATGCATGCCGCCGCTCTCAGAATTGACCAGTCACACAGAAAGGCAACAACAGCGAGGGGCCCCCAGGCTCATTCTCCCTGGCCCATGTTGGCCAAATCGAGCGTACAGGGCTCCCTTAGATGGGGCAATTTCCAGGGTGGCGTGGGCTTGTGGTGGCTAGCTCTGGCAGGCGACGCTGTCCATCCTTGCTTTTCTGAAAGGGAACAGGCTCTCGCACATGCATCGCAACCCGGACTGCGCTAACAGATTCTGTTCACCCTGCATTGCTTGCCGGGGCATTCCCCGTCAGCCTCACAACTGCCCCTGGTTTTGTGTCGGAAATAACAAACTCGCAAGCATACAGTAGTTAAGAAGACAGAAATATTCAGACAGCGCCCCGATGAAACCAGCCGATGGATTGTGTAGAATAATTTCAACACCCCAATCCGAGTCTTCCTTTTTGTCTTGAGACGCCAAGCCGCACCAACAACGACAATCGCTAGTCATGCACGACCAACTCTCGATGTGAGCATCTTCTCATCCACATTGTGCCATCCATTGCACCCAGCCTGCCTCCAAATTGCCGCATGGCGTGCACTTTGCCCGTGGGAAGAACCGGGACCATAGGCTGTGGCCGCAGATCGTCTGGTCGCCTGTCACAGTCGTGCTGTCTTTTTCCTTCTGCTGCCTGGCTTCCTCAGGTCGGAGAGCGTTGATCATCTTCCGCTTCGCATTGACCTACCAACCATTCCCCACGCTACAAACCGTACCGTGAACGTCGGAACCTTTGACCCTGCCAATATCTCGCCTCAAGTATGTCTGATCTCACGCTTTCCTAGTTCTTCTGTTCACACCTTTCATCCCACAAACAAACGTCCAGGAACCGTTTCTCGACACTCCGAACTCGCGAGTGCCTCACGCAGAACATGAAGAACAAACCTCCACGCCGGCGTTCCTATGATGATGCTTGTTACTGACTCCCTCAAGAAACCTTCGCTCAACGATCGAGATTATCGCATCATTCGTCTTAACAATGAACTTGAAGCGCTCCGGATGCATGATTCCGAAACGGACAAGGCCAGCGCTGCGCTGGATATCAATGTGGGAAACTTCAGCGACGAGTCTGATATCTCCGGTACAGTCCATGCGGTGGAATATGTAAGTGCATCAATTCAACAGCCGTGATGTTGTACAGACAAATGGGCTAATATTTCTGCTTGTCAACAGTTTTTCTTAATGGGCACCAAGAAATTCTCAATTGAGAACGAATACAGCCAACGCCTCTCCGCCAATTCAGGAACCTCCAATGCTTACACAGGGTCGACCTCGATGAACTACTTTTTCTACATTTCTGTCAAGCCAGACAATGGCCAAGATCCTTCCGATACCAACCCATCTCCTCTGAGCGGGGCTCTCGACCGATTCGCCCAGTTCTTTATTGAACCGCTTTTCCTTTCCGAGACGCTGGACCGAGGGCTGAAAGCTGTCGATTTAGAAAACAAGAAGAGTCTTCAAAATGACACCTAGAGACTACATTAGCTTGAAAAGTCTCTGTCTAACCCCAATCACCCGTTCTGTCACTTCTCTACCGGCAACTTTGAGGTTCTCAAGACCCTTTCTGAGGCACGTGGAATCGATGTGAGGGACAAGTTCATCGCGTTTCATGCCAAGCACTATTCAGCGAACCGCATGAAATTGGGCTGTTCTGGATAGAGAACCGCTCGATGTGCTCCAAAAATGGATTGCCAAGTTGTTCTCGCCCGTCGTCAATAAGAAGCTTTCACCGAACCGATGGCCTGGCGAACTTCCTTTCAGAGAGTCCGATCTCGGCATGCAATGATTGGCAAAGCCTGTCATGTATTCGAGAGAACTTAACTTGTACTTCCCATTCATTGATGAGGAGTTCATGTTTGCCACTCAGCCTAGCCGATACATTAGTCATCTTATCGGACATGAGGGTCCTGGAAGTATCATGTCGTACATCAGGTCCAAGGGTTGGGCGAACGGTCTTAACGCTGGTGCTTACCCTATGTGCCCTGGCACTCCTGGTATCTTCGATATGCAAGTTTGCTTGACAGAAGATGGTCTTAAGAACTACCCTGAGATCATCGAGATCTTTTCCCGTACATCGCTCTCCTGCGTGAGCACCCTCCCCAAGAGTGGATTTCCAAGAGCAGAAGGGAATAGCTGATGTCGATTTCAAGTTCAAGCTAAAGACACCTGCCAGTCGATTTACCAGCCGAATCAGCTCGGTTATGCAGAAGACTCTGCCTCGGAAATGGTTGCTCAGTGGCCATAGCCGTCTCCGAGAATTTGCTCCTGACCAGATCGAGAAAGCTCTTGCTACGATTCACCCAGATAACTCCTGCATGGTTATTGTGTCGCGTAACTATCCTGGCGACTGGGACTAGAAGGAAAAGTGG
Source organism: Fusarium oxysporum f. sp. lycopersici 4287 (assembly GCF_000149955.1). Classification (NCBI taxonomy): domain Eukaryota; kingdom Fungi; phylum Ascomycota; class Sordariomycetes; order Hypocreales; family Nectriaceae; genus Fusarium; species Fusarium oxysporum. The sequence continues at coordinate 4,597,804 of NC_030988.1, read as the reverse complement.
TACGGAACAGAGTATCGCCATGACAAGATTCCCAATGATCTCATGCAGGAGTGTAAGAAAGCCTTTGCAGTCTCTCCCCAGGATCGCCTACCTACTCTTCACCTACCCCATAAGAACCAGTTCATTCCCAACGAGCCCGAGGTTGAAAAGCAGGAAATGGATGAGCAGGCACTGAACCTCGGGTCATTCGCAATGATAGCATTGCCAGAACACAATGGAAGAAGGATGATATTTTCTGGGTTTCTCGCGCCAACCTTATTGTCAGCTTGAAGACACCCCTCTTCTATGCTTCGGCAGAAAACAACGTCAAGGCTCGACTGTTCTCGGATCTGGTCCGTGATGCGCTCGAGATGTACTCATACGACGCGGAACTGGCTGGATTGCAGTACAAGATCAGTCTTGATTCTCGTGGTTTGTTCTTGGACGTTAGCGGCTATGATGATAAGCTCCCTGTGCTCTTGGATCAAATCGTTACAACAATGCGGGACTTAGATATCAAGAAATATCGTTTGAGACTGTAAGGGAGCGCCTAACCCGAGGTAACAACTGGCAGCTACAGTCGTCCTACCATCAGGTTGGTGACTACACCAATTGGCTCAATACCCCGGAGTCGGACTTCATAGTAGAGGAGCTGGCAGCGGAGCTTTCGGGTGTCACTTGGAGGGTATCAGGTTGTTCCAGAAGCAGATGCTTGGCCAGGTGTTCATTGAGGTGTACGTACATGGCAACATATACAAGGAGGATGCTCTCAAAGCAACTGACATGGTGGCGTCCATATTGAAGCCCCGGGTCTTGCCCAAGGCCCAGTAGCCTATCCTGCGGTCTCCTATCCTGACCGAAGGCTCCAACTACGTCTTAAGGAAGACTTTCAAGGATCCTGCCAACGTCAACCACTGCGTCAAGACTTGATTTTATGTTGGCAGCAGGGAGGATCGCGATATTCGAACCAAGACTCTGATACGTGGGCCAGCCTTTGATCAGCTCCGAACTAAGGAGCCATTTGGCTACATTGTCTTCAGCATGCCCCGGACTTTCTCGATGACGTATGGCTTCCGCTTCCTCATACAGAGTGAGATGGCGCCAAAGTTTCTCGATTCTCGTAGCGAGGCCTTCCTCGTGAGATATGCGGACACATTGGAAAAGATGAATGATACAGAGTTCGAGGGCCCCCAACGGAGTCTGATTGTTTGGCGGTAAGAGAAACCTAGGAACTTGGACAAGGAGTCCACCCGGCACTGACACGAACCGGTGACAGCCCAATGCGACGCCGCACAAATTAAGCTTCTGACCAAGCTCGAAGTTATGGAATTCTTCAACCGGCGTCTTAGCCCTGTCTCTAGTCGGAGAGATCGCTCATCGATTCATCTACAGGCTCAAGGCAAGGCCGAGGGTGTCGATAAGCGACAGGAAGAGGCTCAGAAGAATGCCAATATGTAGACATCGGCTGGGGATGACGTCAAGATGGCCGAGGAAACTACTGATGGTAGACTCTTCAAAGCTGGTCTCACTGCTAGTTTAGGCGCCAGGCCCGTCAAGGACATTAGCGAGTATGAAGATACGGATGCAGAGCTTTGGGGGGGGGGGGGGGAGGGGGGGTTGCGTTACGTTACTCCCTGGGTTTCTCCTAGGCTAGCAACTTGAATGGAGATGGGGTTATCGAGATAAAACATAGTTGTGATCTTGCATTTCAGGTGTGACGGACTTCTTCTTTCCACTTCACGTAGTTGCAAGTGGGGAGGTGAAAGCGTATTCTTCATATGGTCCTGTTTGCTCTCTGGAATGGACAGTCAACTGGCAACATCTCATATCCCTCACGGAGAGGCACAGCGCCAGATTGGCCAACGATGGTTCTGTCGATATGTTATACATTACTAGACTTGTCACTCTATGTTGACAGAAACGTGCCGCCGTGACATTCAAGAGAAGATTCTGTCTATGGTAAACAATTCTGAACCCACTAGGTTCGCTAAGTAGAATGATAACAGCCACAGTTGATCACATGTAATCGTAATCCGACCCCATAGTTGATCCTAACGCGTTACTGACAGAAAATCCTGATCACATATTAACCAGGCAGAGATTAGCTAAGGGGCCTGCTAAAGGTTACGTGCCAGAATTCTCGCCTCGTGCTGGCATACTCTAAGTCTCTCATCTCTGGTCATCACATGTGCTGCATACTCACATGGACAACAGCCAAAGCTACCCATACCGCCCATGTGTTCCATACCCGCACTAACATCGCAATGGGCGGGAGCGAGCATGATAGGGAGGGGCAGCGCGGGGATAGGGGTTGTTACTTGAGTTGAGCACCCGGGCCAGTCATAGAGAGAGTGAGTGAACGCGGGAGTAGGCGACACATCGCTCACGGTCATAGGACTTGTGTTTGAGTCGGCCCATGATGGGATACTAGGGCTTGAGGGAAGCGCACTCCATGAGTCAACAGCAACAAGGTTGCCGCAAAGACCATGTTGCGACCATATATTGTTGACAAGAGAGCTAGATAGCAGGGTAGGTTGTCGGACAACTTCAACGACGCAGGGGGAAGAGGGAGGTAGCAGAGGCTTTATAAGAGCACTGATGCAGTTCTTGACCTCCTCACTCTTGCCGCAGAGGAGTTCGCCGGTACCCCCCTCCTCAAGCCCCTCAAGGGCAGAGACGTGGGTGCAAAAAACAAACTTATTGATGTCCTGGACAAAGTCTTCGTGAAGCCTCTTACACTGCTGCTCCTTGCCTGTCCAGTCGTATGTGCTGGCCTTTGCATCGACACAGTGAATCACCTTGTGGTACTCAACGAGCGCATCGATGGTATCCTTTGTGAGCTTGTAGGAGACCTCATTTCGCAGAACCATGTCGACATGAACAACGTAAGCCTCAACATGGACGAGCACATAGTTCATGATGGCCTCGAATAGACGATTGCTGGCATCCCGCTTAAAGCCAGACTCGGGTGTCTTGGGTAGCATAAGCGATGTCAAGGTCCAGATGGCATTCGGCGACGAAAGAGTTTCGGTGAGACATCGCTGGTGCTGCAGTACGGAGTTAAGGGGGCGTTTGACCCTATTGATACGCTTCAGAGTTTGTGTGAGCCACTGTTCGACCTTTGAACCCAAGGCAACATCAACGGATGGAGCTCGAGGGGCAAATGCAGCAGCGGATGCTGGTAGGAGTTGCACAGGCATGATTCTTCGTCAGATGGTAGTAGAAGCAGGATGGATGTTGGACCTGATTCTTGTAAAGTGCTCTAGATGCACAGTCGCAACTTGAGAGGGATATGACCAAGATACGTAAGGTATTTAACAGAAAAACGAGAGCTCTCACAATACAGGCAAACAATTCAGCGGAGCAGATAAAATGTCGTTGCTTCGCGATGTTCGCTAGCGCCAACAAACCTGTCAAGGATCACCTGGATGAACATGTCAACAAAACCCCTGCATATTCCTCCTCTGCACCATATTCCAGTAGCATTTACATGGAAATGTAGGCCGCCTCTCCATGCTTTTTTTGCACATTGTCTGATACTAACTCGAGCCAGGCTAGCTAGGAACTGCCAAGTAAACCATACAGCTCCGTGTGGCTTGATTCGAGTGAAAGGAGGTTCGACAGTCAGCACAAAGCGGAAGGTATGTAGGATGTGTATCCACATGCGTATTTCCATTCTGACTGTAGTAGCATTAATATCCAGAAGTTGTATTTACTTTTGCTACCCCATAATCTTCATTATGTCAGTAGACCATGCCCCTGTTTGAAGACGCTAGCAGGCCGATAACTACTGATTTGTGACTCCATTTGGAACGTTAAATAACACGCACCAGATCTTTGACAGATTAACTTGCTGAGAAAGCTTGATTTAGGCTGGCTTGACCTCTCATAGTAATATGGCTCCCTTTCTTGTCGTTTAAGCGTTTTCGCCACTGCCTAAAAACGGGGCTGAGGTGTGGAGCCGGCGAGTGCATCAGAAATTTGTCACGGGATGTCCAAATAACAAGGTCGACAAATTTAGTAGATGGTTGCCGTTCGACGAATAGGTGATAAGAGCGGCAACGGGATACTTTGTGAGCAAACATCGAAACTTGCCTCCATTGATGCATGGTGACGCGCTAAAGATGAACTTGGTACTGGACCTATGCGCAATCAAAACACCGCCTACTTCTTCCCATTCCAGTGCCTGAGGACATGCGACTAAGTATTCTCCTGTTGAGCGATTGGAAGTCTCCACCTGTTGACTGCTTCATCCCCTGTCCCATACCCACCTCGGGATCGCCGACCACCCGTTAGGGGGACAACAAATCACCCGCTTTAGATTAGGCTAATCCTAACAATCAACCACAATCGCTGCAATATCGCGCTTTGTTTCTCTCCATCCAAGGTCACCATATGGTGCAATGTGAAACACCGCCATGGCTTATGAGAACCACGACGGACCTGCCAACCATCATAGCAACACCAGCAACTGTCCAACACGCTCCTCGATCGACCAGCGTCTGTAGAGCTTCCCTCAACCTTCTGCACCACCTATCACCGATGAAGCACCGCATCATGCGATGGAATCTAAGAAGAACCGACCTCCAGCAGGCCCCATTGAACCAGTCAAATTTCCAGTCAATCAACATGGACCCCGGCGTTCGAAAGGCAGTGAAAAGTTCAGGAATCCAGGCTCTTCTTGACGATATCGATGGAACAACAGCAATACAACTTCCAAACATATTGGGTAAGCCCTCGTCTATCCGCGCAAACAGAGGACCTTGGTGCGGGGTCGGCTGTTCATCACGGCAATTTTTCAGGTAATTGAATGGCATTGCACTCAGTTAAATTGTTACCACACCCAGCTTCATGCTGTATGTAGATGGGGTTCAAGACAAAATTAATTGGTGACATGCGATTTGACAGTTCAATCAATGCTACAGCGAGAACGAGAAATGCCATTTGAGGCCATTCTTCCATCAGAAACGGAAAATGCCAGCTCTTGCTGTAATCACAATCGCCAGCCCTTGATTGTTGCCTGTACAGTCACAATAAAAACCTCATAGCTCTGGACAAAGTGGAATGGATAGAAAAAATAGAGTCCTTTCCTTTATCGGCTCGTGTCAACTTGGTTGTAGATACCAATGTACTGGCCTGTTGCAATTGACCCGGCGACTCGCTCCGGCTACCTTGCTGCTAAAATTAACTGACCCCCACATTCCGATACCAGATGCCTTGAGGAACGAAAGGCGTCAAGAGGACGGACAAAAAGGCGGGGCCAGGCCAGATCCCCACTCAAAAATTCACGTGAATTTGAACGTGTCATCGCCGTGTCGAACCCCACTCGCGTAGTTCGCGCCAAAATTCCTCAACGTTCCTCTGCAACGTCTGCCCTGCACCAGTCCCCGGTGTTGGCTTCCGACCAAATCATCGACTCTGTTTGCCTCACTGTCTGTTCGCTCATCTCCTCCAATCTCAGCTCAGCTTGTGCCATCTCCACTGGCACCACGTTTCCCACGAAGTCCCTGTCTCGCGCCTCGGAGAGTAGCATGATGCCGTCAAGTGATCTGCACCTCGACAGCTGAACGTACAGACTGTATGTGTCACACTGGCTTGGAACCAGCAGGCCGTCGATGTTCGTGGTTCTTGTCCCCCCGGAGCTCTAGAGCGACCCTGTCTAACTTCTCGCCTGTACCTTGTAGTCCGTACATGCGAACGCTGGGGCGCACGGCAAGCCCTTGCGGGAAACGTCATGTTGCTGCCATGGCCGCTTTCTTACGCACTCGATTTTGGCACTTACAGGCGTCAAGAGCATGATACCTGCAGGCATTCCGACAAAGTGGAGGTCGCTCGTCGTCTCCGACGTTACCAGAAGCCCCGCGGGCGGCCCGAAGTGGAGGACTGTATCAGCATTAATCCCAAGGCCCGGAAGGCCTTGTCGAGAACAACCCCCACTGCCTCATTTCTAGCGTCGTTGACACGTCTTAGTCCTTGATGCATATCCTGTTTCACGACCACCAGCATGCCGAGGACAAACATAAACACGGCAGGCACCGATATAGCGCTATCATCGCCTTGGCCCAAAATCATGACCGCTTCTTCCTCCGTCGGCTTACCGTCTTTCCACTTATGCTCGGAAACGAAGGTGTGGAGAGGGGCATGTCGCTGCCTCTGGAACGCGAGTGTTGCCTCTACATTCAGGTTCCATCAGTTCCTGTTGAGTGGAGTCACCACTGCGATACCCGACTCCCATGGAATGCGTCTCTCCTCGTGATAGCCGTTGCTGTTCAGAAACTCGACACGTGTTATGAGCCTGCGTAGTCGTGGATCTTGCGCGGCACGAACTTTTTCCTTGGGCACCACCACGGTGAACTTCCTCCACAGGACGTAGGCGACGTCGTGTTGTCTTTGCTGCTCGAGACCGAAGCCGTGGCCTTGCCCGCGTGGGAAGCTTGAGCTTGGGAGCAGTATTGACCACTCTTGTACTGGACGAAACTGGTGGAAGTCCCCGCAAAATATAATTACTGGGATATCGCCGAAATCTTCAGTCGACTCTCGAAGCCTCCGCAGCTGCACATTGACGGCGTATAGCATCCTCGCACCCAACATGCCGACCTCATCGATGATCAGTGCATATTTCTCTTGCCAGTCCATCTTGGCCTGCCCGTCGATACGACGGCCTGCCGAGCTAGATGGCGCGCCTGTTCTTGTACTCGTGTCTCTGGAGAAGTTGCAAGCTGAATGGATGGTGATTCTATTAATGTTTGCCGCCGTTGCAGTCACGAGCAAGCGATGCGACTGTGACCTACGGCGAACAGCTCGGCGATGGCGGCGATGACCCGCGATTTGCCGGTACCTCCATTGCCTCCGATGAATAAGCATAGCTGTGCGGTGCAATGCTCATCTCGGCGCACCTGGTCAAGTTGGCGGCAGATCAGCCAGAAGGCTATGCTCTGTCTTCTGTTGGGCGTCAGGGATTTGGCCACTTGTCTCCTGACCTCACAAAACGATGTGAACAGGCCGAACATGATGCTTGTTGATGGATTCGTGTCCTCCATCCAGTCGGCAGTCGCGGCCTGGCCGTTCTGTTGCTCTAAGTCTTCGGACCCTCCGCGTGCTGTGGCTCTGTCGATGGGTATCGTAGCGCCCGGCCAACTCTGCATCCCCTGAAAAGCCTTTTCCCGGTCGCGGGAGAGGCTGATTTGCTGCGACTTGATAGCCCTTAGTTGCTCTTGCCTTGGCGTTCCCGTACTCGAGACGGTCCCTTGAGGAGGGCTAAGGCCATCGTTCAGGATGATCGCGGCATTCAGGCCCTCCTCGGACGCCAATGCGGTCTCCTAGAACTAGTACATTTGCTCGACTATTGCGGAGAGCTCTTTCGACGCGGCCGTTATCACCGTTCGTGTTATCGCATTCCTCAATACATCGATCAGGCGGGTCGCTGTACCGATGCCATCCGGCCGATACCCTGCTGCGTTGTGCTCTCCATTCCTGTCGGTGCTGTGCGATCCGGTCGCATCAGCAATCGGATCGCTTTTTCCTGACAGGACCCCACTGCCGGGCATCCAACGCCCCATCCTCGGCGGATCGCCGCAGCAGTTGTATGTTATCTGCTAGCTATGCAATGCGCCTGGGAGGACACGCCTTGTGTCTTTTACAGATGTTGTTGGTGTCATCAGGGTCATCAGTTGCCTCACACAGGAACATGTCCCATGGACAAAGAGCGGAATGTGTTGTACTGCTGCTCTGACGCAGTTTGCGTGAGTCAGTAGGGCTCTGCGTCGCGGCCACACGATAGCCTGTTGCTTCGGTCGCTGCAGCGTCTGATCCATGATTTGGATGATGACCAGGACCTGTCTACTTCCACTTCACCAGAGGCGATACCCTGCCCCTTCCACTTCAGCTTGACGACCGATATGTAGTCGTATAGAGCGAGACCCTCCAAAGCCTGCCGAGTTGCAGATACGCTTGTAACAATGAGATCCTCTGTCCCGCCTTGCCCAGCATGACCGTCTCTCCAGCCTGCTCGTATCCGTCAACCCTACCAGCAGCGAGTCTCAAAAGGTGCCACCACCGGAAGACATGCCAATACATGGTGCACACGTTCAGGAACGTCCAGGCACTGCTGTTCGTGAATTCCTTGCCACAGCCCTGGCAATAGGCCACCACCTCGGCCTGCGACAAAGCTCGTTCCGTGCAAATTCGATTGGCGACGCACAACAGGAGCTGCCAAGTTTCATTTTGTCTCTCCGCGTTTCCAGTCGAGTTTCGTGTGTCATTCAGCTGACTTCTGGCCTTGCCGTCACTCGGGAGCCAGGTCAGCTCTTTGGCTGCCACGATCCTCTTCCACACCGGGTCCTCAACCTTGGTCGCATAATTTGTCACGTAATATATCAGCGACAAGCCCTTGCATTTCGTCACGATGAAAGAGATGTCGTAGTTGTGTCGCAACCCCATAGCCATCGCTTTGTTTCATCGATTCACTAGCCCGTGACCGCGTCGGATGCGCAGAAGTCCGTCCTTCGTGAAACATGTCTTCTCTACCACTTGCCAAGGTGCGCCAAACCGGTAAGGATTTCATTCTGTTGTCTGCCAATGACATACTTGACGCACGTTGGACTATGCGTGTGGACTTGTACAGCGCCGGCACAGAAGTTTGCCTCCTCCCCGAAAGATGCGGCGAATTGACGCGTATTGCCTATCAGCCTAGAAATCCCTGCCGTTACCAACGTCTTCGCTCGCATGACAGCCGATGCTCCTTCGTCAAGATCCTGCTGGACGTGTCAGTTGTTCTCGGTTCTATGCCTCGACTTGGTGAACGACGAACCTCCGAGAATATGCTGTCCACGTAATCGATCACTCGTTTCCGGTATGCGACGTGCTCCTCTCCCTAAACATCCCTCGAAAGAGTACTTAGATGCATGTTTCCCTGGAGCCAGAGGAGGCCGTGAAGGTGGAGAGCGCCCCTCTCGTTCGTCTCTACCGCCACGTTGTACTGGCTGACGAGGACAAACACCGACTCCTCCCCAACGTTCACGTAATGTTCAAAACACATGGACACTTTCCGGTGGAAGAAGATGGCCAAACTAACAGAATCTGATATGGCGAGTCGGGCCCTCTTGTACGCTTGATCAAGACCTAGAAACTTTTCGGCTTCCTCGGTTTCGCGGGTACGGCACGCTGTCAGCTTCAGCTTGATCGGGTTAGTGATATCGTTCGGGTTGAGCATGTACCAGATCGCAGGAATGCTGTAACGAACTATCAGGGGACTTGATCTTCCGCCGCATGGTCAATCGACTTTCCCTTGACATTGGTTGACGATAGCCATATAATGACAGGCTCCTCAGCAGCTGGTTTACAGCCGGATCTGCAGTCTTACCGGAGGACTCCAGCTCGATACTCGCCTTTTCGAGCCTTGCGGCTGTCAATTCCTTGATTGTGTGCTCTACTTGTGAAAAATCGCTATTTCGGATGCTTGCCATACTTACTCGGCGGTTCCTCGACCGCACCCTTATATTGAAGACGAGAAAGAGGAAGCCGAAATGCGACGCAAATCCCCCACCGTGTCGCTGCACTAACTTTGCCCATGCTTCTGTCAGACATTACGTGTATTTGGTCCATTGATCCAGATTGGTATATTCATTTTGTCTTATGATCAAGTTCTGCCCCTTGGAGGTTTTACCATTTCGGCTGTAATCTTAAAGTATCCCTGGTTGCACGTAACACCCAGTGTCTGTTCAACAGCTTCTTGGGTTATGTTCCGCGATGAAACCTGCCGTCACGCAGCGAACTCTGCCTCGCAAATTTGGAGAGCAGCCTCTCTCTCAGCAACGACCCATTCTTCGACCTGTCGGGGTCCGCCCATGCCTCTGGGGAGCAAACTGGGGAACGTTCTTGCCAGGTACCACGTGTCGAAATGATCAGCAAAATCCTCGCCGCGAGAAATAGCAAGGCTGGGCTCGGCAACTCGGTTATACCACACCTTGGCCGACGCTCTGCACGCATTTCTGCGCCACTGGTCCTCGACCGCGGCCTCGCCCATGGACTCGAGAAGATGTCGCAGATTTCCAGCGTCAGTTATGTCGGGCCAGCCATCTAAGTCGAATATACCCGATGATCCGGTCTCGTAAAGGCGCTCGCCCTTGTCATCAGCCCCGCGCCCATCGTCCCTATTGACGCAATCGTAACCGGTGGCCACACCAGGTGCGTTCTGTTCCTTTAACAGCGCCCCAACTATCTCCTGAATGTCGATCGGATCGTGGTCGTCAATGCCACGCGCTGTTGGCGGAACGATATGTGCCGTCTGCGTCTTCTCCCTCGCCGATGGCTCGTTCCGCTCCAATCGCTCAAAGACTTGGGACGGCACGCCGTGTGCTGGTGTATCCCAGCTATTCATTTCAGCTATGTCAATACTGATGTCGTCATATAAATGGTTATGCCTCTTCAGCCACGGCAGCGCTTTCTCGACGACACTCCGCCGCACTGATAATAACGCCAGCAGATCGCTTGGCGCCGGTTTCTCCCTGGCCCTGCCACGACACATGGATATCATCCAGCACCTTTAATAGCGGATGGGGGAGAACATTCTTTACGAGCTCCTGAACGTTGTTCGGGAACACTGTAATATGCCCTTTCACATGCCTTGGATACGCCCTGCCTGTGTCCGTCTGAGATGCTATATCTGGTGATGAAGCCGTAACACGAGTTCAGCGCAATCAGCTTCTCTTCAACGGGGGTAAGCCCTTCAACTGTCGGGAAACATATGCTCGCAACCCAGTCACGTATGGAGCTGCGCTGCTGGAGACAACACATCTCGCCTGAGGTGCCTCAAGCAGTCCGCACAACTGCGAATATTCTGCCCCGCCGGCAAGCACCGAGGGCATTTGAAGGGTGAGTCGCCTGGTTTCTTGATAGGAATTGCTGTCCACCAATCCCACCCGACATCCTCTAGCTCAACCCCGCCATACTTCCGATAACAGAGCAGGCAAGTGAGAGTTGGCAATGTCTTCATGTTATGGAACGCCTTGTAGAAGTTCTGAACTGTCTTGACCTTGCTCTCATACGGCACAGACTCGCATCATTCCTACCTATGAGACAATCGTTCCTTCTCGGTGAACTCTACTTCCAGCACCTGCAGAATGTTGGCAAAAACTTAGACCTGGACTTCCTCGCCAATGCTCTGGCGGTCTTCTCTTCCGATGCGCTTCGGCCCCGACCGTCCTGCCTCGCATTTCACCCTTTATGCCGCGACCATACGTGATGGAAGCTATGGGGGCTTCGGGAACCTTTTTGGCAAAGCCAGTACCCATGCTATATCTAGATCCTGCCCATTTGTTATCTGTCTCGACAGATGACCAGCCAAGCTAACACACTGCTAAGCAAGACGGAGATCAACCCCAGGTATGGAAGTCCTTGGGCTTCTTTATTTTGCAAGTGAAAAGATTATTTGTAATGAAATTCAGCAATAGGGGCAGAAGTTGCTCACATAAGTGAAGAGGCTTCTACCAGGAACCAGCCATAACAAAGCGGCGGTCAGGTCACTACGCATAAGGCATATTCGATAGACGCATTCGACCAGGGGATTCCGTCATGCCACCTCTATTATACACCTCCAGATACGCTTAAGAGCGTGATACAATGGAGTGGCGCTCTCGGCTGATTTGTTAGCATTCTAATTCTGTACTAGAGCAATACGAAGTAGAGATGGGCAATGTAAGAACCAGTCTGTGTCATGCCCTAGATTATTAAATAGTAGGACTACAGTTCTTTTCTTGTACCTACACTCTGAAGTGGTATTCGTACTACCAGCTCGAACCGGTCTTTTGGGACGCCCTTGTCTGTAGGTTGGTAGCAAGTAAGCCCAAGCAGAACACGGGCAATAGAAACTGACCCGCCAGCGTGGAGACTTGGGGTAAGTTCACCAAGGGTGCCGAGACCATGAAACATGGGCACGAGGAGAATTGGGCCGGGATTTTGGAGAAGTAAAACAAAGACAAGGGGATGCGAGAGTAACTGAAGTGCAGTTAACAGCACTTTAAACTTAGAGTCTAGGTCATAGTTACATAAGATTGAAAACCGTTGTGTATCTTACACCTGTTTAAAGCAGAATTATCAGTCGACAGCCAGCAGTAAATAATGATCATTTCAAAGGCGAATGGAGTGATTCATGCGACATTACGTAGAGATAATCGAACAATACAGGAGAGGAATCTATTATTCATCCATTTCATGGTAGAAAGAGTAGCGGCCTTGTCAAGAGGTTATAATAAGAAGGCGTTTGCGTCGCGATATCCTAATTCATTGTGTAGATGTACTATATAGGTGCTCTTAACTAGCTTTTCTTACAGCTATAGCCGTTCGAGTCTAGTGAAGTAGACTATAATGATACGAGTAACTTTACATAATGCCCCCATCTCATGCAATTTCCTCAGCTATGTCATAGATTTCGTACTGTATGTCTTGCATATCAGCTCTCATATCCTCTATTGCCATTGCTAAGTCCTCAAGTCTTCTAATTAGAAAGTAAAAGTGGATCTGGCCTCGTGAGCTCCTGTGGACGTCTCGATGGCGTGTGTTTGGGGTCGGAGACTCGCTTGAGCTGGCGAAACTGGCTCCCTCAATATTCTGGGGTGCCCCGCGTTCGCCGCGCCTTGTTATACGTCCGTATCTTTGGCTCAACGTTGATTGAGGAACTGGAGGGGTTTGCGGAATCGAGATTCCACTATCCCCATCAGAATCAGGGACAATGAAGGCATCAGAATCACCGCTATCGTCTAGACCACGTTCGCTATGTTCTACAGGGTATTAAGATCTAGTAATATGCAATTTTAAGATTAACACCCATACCTAAGGCTGAAACCGCTTCGCTCATCGAATCGACGAAGGCTTCGTGGTCATGAATGCGGCGATACATTGTTGGGTGGTGTAATAATATTATGCTGCCACTAGCAAATAAGTCGCGTCTCTTAGCGAAAAGGAAACACGGGAGGGAAGGGGGGTTCTATAAGATATATATACCACAGGTACATCATATGTATTGTTATGTCATTTGCTCACAAAGCTGTATGGTCGTACTACTTCAGCGTCGATTTGCGGCTTAAGCAAAACTTGGCCATTACCTCCGGTCAGATACCGTGGAATCGCACTGGGTAAAGCATAATATGAAATGGCGTTTTTCATGCCAGATTCACTTCCAGTCTAGTATCAGTCATCTGCATCTACATTGCAGTAGCGGATTGTAAAGGTCTAGAGGATCCTCTGCCCTGTCTGCGTTTTATATAAAGCGCTATTTTGAACCGTCTTGCTGTGTGGAGGTCAAGGGGGGACAGAGGACGTGTAGTTTTTCAACAGTTTTTTGTTTACTTGAGCCAGTATAAGTCATCACGAGTACTTGAGATCCTTTTTGGCCAGAGTAAAGATGACAAATAGATGTTTCCGTAGGAGGTATGTAGTTTGAAACGATGGCCGCCCGCCGTCTCTCTTCGCGAATCTTGTTGACCATCTCCTGCATCGCGCCTTCTCCATGATCTTCGTCGTATCGCCCTGAGTCGATGAGGAACCTTGCTTTCGGAATTCCGTTGCAGTTATAGTCGGGGCTTTGCGACATGCCTTTCATTCTACAAAGTTGGTCATCTCCGATCACCAGAGGGGTCGGGCTAGTCCGCGAAGCTTGGACCATGGCATGGAATAACGTCATCGTAGATATATCGGCAATGTCTATGCTATCAGAAAAGAGGTTAATAAGAAATGATCAACAGTGTCTTCTGTCGGAGCAGCATTACATACAGAGACTGTGGTCCGCGACCGTCATCTTCGTCATGAGCCGAGATGAGCAGTCCAGACAGCATGGTCAGCTCAAGCTTGCGACGCAAATTTGCAGATCTGCAGTGACATACACAGCACGATTACCAAAGTCTTTATTGAGGACCAAGCAGAGGGAAAGCTGAGTGGAAATGTGACTCTCCCAGCACCCGGCATATTTTCGCCGTGGGCATCAACCGAAAATGTTTTACGTAGAAAAATGATCCAAGACGCCAGTTTTGGAAGGTGCAGCTCTCGTGAGGCCTGTGGCATACTCTATCCATCTAATGCCTGAACAGATTGTACAGCATCTGAACATACTTTGTTCAGGAAGGAGGCAACTGCCATAGCAGTGCATCCTCGTGAAACAGCTTTATATATGCCTGTTAGACAGGGCGTTTCCTTGGGGTTGTAAACTACCCTAGAGCCAAGCTCATGATAATTAAGCCTTGTTGACATCGTGCCGCGTCCTGATGCCTACATGATACAGAAATGAACAGACGAGGTCAGCTGAGTGACCTCGACTTGATAGTCGACTTCATGATGGCAAATGGTGGGACGACATGCAAGATTACCCCTTCGAACGTGAACCTGTCACCGGCGTTTGGGTGTTGAAATTGCTTTTCGGGATGGTAACATCAAGTAGGTGGTGACATCATACTCAGCGTCTAAAAAAGAACACAAGCCAATGGGCTGGGTGACCCGAACAGCCCGAAGTGGCTGGGCGAATTGAAGGGTCAAATTTTGACAGTTCTCGAGCCCACCATGTAATGGGTCTTAACCAAATTCGATCTAGCGTGGTCGCTTGCTTCCACTCATTTAAATTCTCCTTTTCTCTCATCCACATTCTCTGTTTCTCTCTTCTCTACAAGCTCCTGCGAATGTAAGACAGTCAGGACACAAGCTCCTACGGTTGTAGGACGGTCAGAGATACTTTTTATTTTATTTTTATGTTTTAGTCTTCTTTTTTGTTTAGTCTTCTTTTTTGTTTGTCTTTTTTTATTTATTTATTATTTTTTTTTTTTATACCAGTAGGTCATGTCGTTTGTCCGTTATAGGACTCTTTGGACAAGTAAGCATTCTGTGTAAGCTCGATCAGTCCGTGTCGTAAAAACTACCGGCGCCGTGCTAGCTATGGCGGACAAATTTGACCGTGAGTTGGCTCATACCGTCCTAGATTGGCGGCGGCGGCAGCTTTAGTTCCTGGCCAAGCCTCTGCCGTTAGATAAACTCTTGATTGCCATAGTGATGATGAGGCCCGTATCGTCTGTAGTATAGGTGGGCAAACATCCAAAACGAAAAAGCGGCCAATCTCGGCTTTCATAGGACTGTGGGTATGGACAAATGCGCCTGGTTCCTGAATGGGTGACACTCCGTCCGGTTTCGGCCCAAGACTACAACACATATGCGGTCGTTCTGTAGGACGGATCGGCGATTTTGGGACTGTGGGCGCCCACGTAAAATTCTGACAAAGGAACGGGCCAAATTGGGCTCGCCTTGGCCCATGCATCAACCAACTATGCATGAACCCCAAGTTTGAAAAGTTCAAAAATCGCCATCGACGGAGCATATCCTAGAGGCAGTTAGTGCCTTCCGTTCAAAACCGTACAATCCAATTGCACTTGCGCTCGAGTCGACTTTGTCTTCGGATCTACGCACAACTGTGAGTGCCATGACACCATGCCATTACGCTGGCGGCTTGGTTTGACCGAAAGGGCACTAGTCACTAATGCATGCTTACATACGTTGCCTACTTTATCGTCCTCAGCTCCTCGAGCCCCTGTACTGGTGCGCGTGCTGTCACTCCGGGTAACTTACCTAGCTTAAGTCTGATTTGGACGATCTGCGCGGTCCGAGTATCGCTTCTTCAGCACCTTGCTTCGATCATGGTCGCTAGTCAGTGCCCATTTTAGCTTTCGCGTAGTTCACATGACATCCCGGGCTGTATGCATGCAATTCATTCAACTGAAGCACATCATGGGTCCGTCAAAGCATGAAAGTGGATAAATAAAACCAGAGAGCACAGACGCAGAGGCGAAGAGCGAGAAAAAGAGTAATAATGAAAATATAAAAATGCGGAGGGAAAAATGCGGAGGCTGGAAACCAGAATAAAATTTAGCATGTGGAGTCATTTCACAAGTTATTTTACGCGACACTATGAAACGAGATATCCATGCTTAATCTCCGAGCGACAAAATCCGCTTCGGCTGCGGTTGTTTTCCGCTTCTCCGATCAGTGGCAGCTCAAAAAAAAGAAAAACTGGATCTGGATCCTGTTTTCGCTACTCAGGTCGGGACTTTTACCCGCATCGCGACGGAACCTAGCGACATCCTAAAACAGTGACCCAACCAGAAAGACGGGAAAGTCGAAATAGAACGAGGCAAAATGGAATCTCTACTCCACAAAATGGTTGCCATGACAGTCATTGCTGCTGGCAACTACGTTGAACTGTAGAAAATTCAGTGGCGCATCCGACTTGGCCATTTGACTGCAACGAAACTACAGGCTACCCTACACTAGCTAGTATCCAACAGCGGCAGAAATGTGCCAACTCTCCCCTGTAAAAATTCTTTCTTGGCACGCACTGTTAGTGCACTGTTAGGAGCGGGATTTTCTACGGGCTACTCGGCCACACAATACTGCGGGGACGCCATCGGCTCCCTAACAGCAGTTTTCAGAGAAGGAATTTTGGAGAGTTCACCTTCTCTGACAACACCTTTGTCGGATCTAATGGCGGCACCTCAGAACCAGAACGCCTTAGATATCGGAGGACGGTGCCCGTGGCATCGGTAGCGACATCCTCCCGATCAACGACGCCGATTGCGATGGGTTTTTCCCCTTTGAAGGCAAGCCGCACCGCCGGCCTCTGATTCCTTCCCAAGGTTTTTCCCTGCCGCCACGACAGTCGACTACGAGCTACAACTTGGTTACTGGAGATTGTGGACTGCGTCAGCAGATGTAGTGATGCGTGAGAGAATTCTGGTCGGTGGAAAAAGCTCGACAGTAGATTGCCCCCGAACCCGCTGACGGGTGACGGGCTTGAGAAATACAGCACCTTTTGTGCCATTGGTATGCTGGATGGTGAAGGAAGCGGGGTTTCCCTGTACCTAGCTAGCTCAGCACGTCTTTTGCTCCAGTAGGAGATCTGGCTTCGTTACAGCCACCCAGACGAAAAATATACAAACAAACAAACAAACAAACAAACAAACAAACAAACAAAGGCAGAAATGTGCCGCCGCCAAGAGCTCAAGGGCCCAGCCACTAGATCGGCGATTAAGTTAAAACTCCGTTTTGGCAGTTGTTGTGCCACGTGACGTGGGTTCAATGCAGAGCAGACTTTGTCGATCGCAACTACCGATGTAACCTTAGCTCTAAGCTAACGGCACAAGGTGGGGGGCAAGCAAAATACGGAAGAACGGAAGGCCGAAATAGGAAGTTGAAGAACAAAATTGACAGCGGTATCGTAAAATCGAACCCATAACCATAGCATGATGAGCAAAATCTTTGTAATGGACGATACAGGGCGAAATTTGAATTGGAAAGCTTCCTATCCCCGAACCAGGCGGGTTTTTACCACGCGCATCATCGAAAAGGTATGGAAAATGGATTCACAAAGTTAGTTACGGATGGGAAGGTATCGGATTGTTTTGAGTGGCATACGCTATTCTCCTGGTACAGTCAGTATATGAAAAAAAAAACGGTGTCTTGCATAACACTTTTGCTTTAGCAACGAGACAGCCATAGCCAATCGCACTGTTACGCAAGGCTGTGACATCTCCTTGCACTCTTCTAAGTTATGATCTATCGTGGAGTATGGGTAGGAGCAAGTGATTTACGACCATGTCGAGTCTATTCGATCCCATGACTTGCGGTGGATACCCCGTTCATAATCAGCTTCATAACATGAAAATGGCCTTTCCGGATAAGCTTGCAGCATTGATAGTCGCAGTGCGGCTTTTTGGAATAGTTCTTTAAGTTACGTTACATGTTATCGCCAGGCCTGATCTTTACGGCCTGAAGAAACAAGACAATTGGGAAAGACGAGCTGTCGCCCGCATGCTATCGACTCCAAAATCGGCTTTTTTGATTGAGCTGGACAAGATGGGGCGACAAGCCAGATAGTGCCCGGTTACTGGCTGTTGTGTTTGATCGGTGACATGATACTGAATGGCATCAAGAGTCAAAAGTCCAAAAAAGTGCAATATGATTAAAGTGGCTAGACGAGTAGAAGCGGCCAATTCTTGACGGCTTTTGTGCTGATCCCGTAATCGTCTTAACTAGATTCGATTTAGCGCCGTCACTTCTTTCTGCTTATTTAAATCACTTTCTTACCCGCAATCTTATTTTGTTTCTGGTTTTTCAGCTCATCGCAGGTGAGGATCGGTAGAGCAAATCTCCCACTCCCAGATGAATGAGGTTCGGTAGAGTAGATCTCCCACTGAGAGGATCGGTAGAGCAATCTCCCACTTTGAGGTTCGGTAGAGGAAATCTCCCACTCAGAGGTTCGGTAGAGCCAGTCTCCCACTCCAAATAAATGAGGTTAGGTAGAGCCAGTCTCCCACTCAGAGGATCGGTAGAGTCAGTCTCCCACTCCAAAATGAATGAGGTTAGGTAGAGTCAATCTCCCACTCAGAGGATCGGTAGAGCCAGTCTCCCACTCCAAAATGAATGAGGATCGGTAGAGTAGATCTCCCACTGAGAGGATCGGTAGAGCAATCTCCCACTTTGAGGTTCGGTAGAGGAAATCTCCCACTCAGAGGTTCGGTAGAGCCAGTCTCCCACTCAGAGGATCGGTAGAGTAAATCTCCCACTCCAAAGTGAATGAGGTTAGGTAGAGTAAATCTCCCACTCAGAGGATCGGTAGAGTAAATCTCCCACTCCAAAATAAATGAGGTTAGGGTAGAGTAAATCTCCCACTCCAAAATGAATGAGGTTAGGTAGAGTCAATCTCCCACTCAGAGGATCGGTAGAGTCAGTCTCCCACTCAGAGGATCGGTAGAGTCAGTCTCCCCACTCCAAAATGAATGAGGTTAGGTAGAGTCAATCTCCCACTGAGAGGTTCGGTAGAGCAATCTCCCACTCAGAGGATCGGTAGAGTCAGTCTCCCACTCCAAAATGAATGAGGTTAGGTAGAGTCAATCTCCCACTCAGAGGTTCGGTAGAGTCAATCTCCCACTCTCCCTAAGTCGGCCAGATGCACAAAGCTGGCAGCATATTCAAATTCTCCCTTTTTTTTGTCCTTTGTTTTTTTGTTTTTCTTTTTTTGCATGTCTGTCTTGGTTTTGTCTTTTTTTGTCTCATTTCTTTTTGTCTCGTTTTTTTTTTTGTCTCGTTTTTTTTTTGTCTCGTTTTTTTTTTGTCTCGTTTTTTTTTTGTCTCCTTTTTTTTTGTCTCCTGTTTCATAGACATAAGATGTATCCTCCGTAAATTAATCCAGGCCGTGCCGTAAGTCGATTGTAGATGCACTAGTAGGCGCCCCGTGTAGACTTGATCGCTTCGCGTCGTTGAAACCCCTAGTGATATGCTTGCTTCGGCTGTGACGGACAAATTTGATCATAACCAGGCTCATACCGTGCCAAATTGGCCGCGGCGGCTTTTGGCTTTGGTCCAGTTTCGGCCGTTAGATGAAACCACTCCTGATTGCCACCGTGACAATAAGGCCTGTAGCGTCTGCTGTACATGTGGGTGAGCATCCAAAGCTGGACGCGGCCAATCTCGGCTTTCACAACAAGATTGTGAGCAGCCGAATATGTGCGATTTGGCGACGTTCTTGAACGCGTGGCACTCCGTCCGGTTTCGACCTGAATGCTCACATATTGTTTGCTATCCCGAGGATTGGCCATTAGACACGATGATTCTACAGGGCACATTGGCAATTTTAGGACGGCCATGGCTGCCCACGCTAGATTCTGACCAAGAGCGGCCAAATTGGGCTCCTTTTGCTATATGTCAAACTAGGTAACCATCCTGCACGTGAACACCAAGTTCCAACAGTCCAAAAATCGCCGTCAGAGGGCGTTTTCTGCAGGCGACCGGGGCCTGTCGTACAAAAACGTACAAAACGAGTCTATTTGCGCTCGAGTCAATTTTATCTTGGGATCTAACTCATAGCTGCGAGCAATCGAGCCTTGACACAATGAGCATCCAAGACCTGGCGCAGACTCACTGCAATACTATGCAACATGCCACACAACAGCTTGAGCATCCAAGGCTCGATACTACCTCACCGCAGGAGGAACGGACTGCTCGTCCTGCCGTGCGACGCGCAAGGCGGGGTGCCAGGGGACGGGGTCCCGGCAAACGCCTCAGCATGAGAGATGCTTTCGTTGACGGAAGCACCCTGCTTCGAGAAGCGGCCAGGCTTGCGAGATTCGACGGCATGTCTCTAGACTTGTGCTTTTGGGACCCGGGCTGCTCGTCATGGGTTGGTGTGGAGCCTCGACCTTCTGGCGTGATAAGCCGCAGTATTAGAGAGGTACGTCTTGGTGGTGGCCGCTTTATCCAACACTACCCGATAACTGACTATGTCCTAAAGTTCGAGGATGGGAGAGCGAGATTCCAAAAATCGTTGCGCTCTCTACATAATAGATTGGCCAAATACGTCGAAGAATATGGTGTCCCTTGTCGGTTTAAATGTTTCGACCCTTTCGAGGAACAATGGCTTGTCACCATCAGGGCGCCTGCCTGCTGGCTCATGGATTCTCAGGATTGGGAACGCGCAGTGGGTATAGACCTGAAGTAAAACACCAAACCTCACAGCTGCTAACGAAGCCTGAATAGTGTGAAAGTCGCTTGCCCTATGAAGCAAGATGGGAAGCGCGACGCGATCGGGAGGTGACCGACCCAATCTCGACTAGTTCTCAAGGTGTAACGAGGAAGGGAGAGAAGGAGGGAGAGAGAGGGGGAGAGAGGGAGGGAGAGCAGAAGGAGGAAACACCACTAATCTTGACGGGTGATTCGACGAGCAGATCTATGTGATGGTTCGGACACCTTTGAGTCTAGCTTTTAGACTGTACCTACAACTGCGAATAACACATCTCACCAACACATGTAATTGGCCGACATCGTGTACAAACACCAATAAGCTGGTGCGTTGTCAACCAAAACATATTTTCGCATCTTCTTTACAGTAGAAGAACGAATATTGACAAGCAAGCAATCGTGATCCGAATGAATACTACATGTGTAGACGTACGGTAGAGACAGGGAGTATGAATACGATGTGACAACAGCCTTTCCTGTCTGTGTCAGGATCGAGAGCGTGTTTGGATCAATGCCCTTACCACAGAGATGTACCGCTCGATCGGGCTGCTGCGCATCCCTTCGTACCAAGACAACTTAACTCGGACGCATCTATGGACGGGGACCAACTTCTACGGGTGCTTGCCAGAGATACCCTGTTCTAAGAATAACATAAATTTCGGCCAATTTTGTCTACACTCTTTCTTCCGATATTACGGGAGTCCTGTGGTCTTATGGCCTAAAGTATGCGAGAATAGTTCCTCTCGATATCGATGACCGAGATCCAATTTTGAACAGCTTCAATAACCACCGTAT
The DNA here is from genome assembly GCF_000149955.1 of Fusarium oxysporum f. sp. lycopersici 4287. Taxonomy (NCBI): domain Eukaryota; kingdom Fungi; phylum Ascomycota; class Sordariomycetes; order Hypocreales; family Nectriaceae; genus Fusarium; species Fusarium oxysporum. The sequence continues at coordinate 4,576,486 of NC_030988.1, read as the reverse complement.
ATCTGGTTCGGCGTACGTGAATGGTGACGCGAGAGCTGTGCGTATAGGTGTATAAGATGAAGTCAAGGCAACTCAATGGCATAAATTCGAATATAGGAAGAATAAGCCTATACAAGAACCACACGTCCATCTCACCTGTCGACAAACAAACGAACCAAGCCATGCCATCGCTTGACCAAGAAGAGATGACGTGCGCCACAGGTTATCAAGACTTTGGTCATCACCAAGCGCCCAACCATCAACGAACATCAGTTATCAAATGCGACATTCTCATCATAGGTGCTGGCGCTGCCGGCTTAGCAGCGGCCGCCGCGGCGCATGATCCGGGGCTCAGAGTCATCCTCGCCGAGAAGGAAGATCACGTTGGCGGCACGACTTTCAGGTCCGGTGGCTGCATGTGAATGCCCGACAATTTTCTCATGAAGGAAACTGGTATCCAAGATAGCAAAGAACAAGCCGCCCGCTACATCAATGCTGTGGCGAAACTTACATGCTCAAGTCTTGAGGAACAAGCCTTCCATGGGCGCCTACGTGATGAGCGTCTCGACGCATTTTTGACGCAGGGACCCGAGATGATGAAATACTTCAGAGACCAAGGCTTCCGATGGATGGCCAAACCATCCCAGTTTCCAGACTATCACCCGCACATCGAAGGTGCGGTCCACCATGGTCGCACCTTGGACCCCGCGGTTTTTGATGCGGCAAGCCTAGGCCACTACCAGAAATACCTTCCAAAACCAGATGGCGCACCCGTGATCCCCCGATTCGAGGACTTTCGAGTCTTGACAAGGCTGCGTTCCTCGGGGCAGTGTCGTGCAGAAGTTTCGGCTCTTCCAAAGGGAATGTCGAGGCCTGTGTCAATGGGTAGATCGCTGATCGCTCAGCTCCTCAAGGTGTGCAAGGAACACGACAATGTGGAAATCTGGACTGGATGGGAGCTGAGTGAGCTCTTGCTATCTGGACGTGATGGTGGTGTAATAGGAGCAAGGGTTCAACGCAGAGGCAGCGACGAACTTATCGACATCCACGCATCGCTGGGTGTGATCTTAACCACAGGAGGTTTCTCTCAGAACCAGGAGATGAGGGATGCATACCTAACGGGAACAGCCACGCGCGAAGCAACTTCAGGTATGCCGACCAAGGCGGAATGGAGCCTTGCATCTGACGGAGACGCCGGTATCGCGCTGCGAGCCGGCCAAAGGATCGGTGCTGGTAGCGCACAGCTCGGCCAAGTCTGGGGCATCCCCACCATGGTCGATCCTAGGACAGGGAAAGTGACGGAGGCCATGTTTGCCATATCCAAGCCGTTCTCTATAGTAGTCGATGGCTGTGGCCGCCGCTTCTTCTCCGAGTCCCAGCCCTACGGTGAGGCCGTTAGGTCCATGTATGAGAGAGCGAATGAGGACGTAGAAGCGGCCACCTTCTGGCTTGTCTTTGATCGGAGATACAGAAGAAGATATCCCATTGGGAGCCTCAAGAGCACCTGGCAGATTGACCAGGCTGTCGAACAAGGCTTGCTCTTGCGCTCAGATACTATTGACGGCCTAGCTGAGCAGATGCATGTGCCGAGCCGCAATCTGCAGACGACGGTGGACGAGTGGAATGAAATGTGTGATCAAGGTCGAGATGGGTATTTTCATAGGGGCGAGGACAAGTACCAGCAGTTCATCGGTGATCCAACTGTGGTACCGAACCCATGCATGGGCCCTGTCAAGGAAAGCCCCTTTTATGGCATCAGAATCTTTCCCGGTGATGCTGGCACGAGAGGCGGTCCTCAGACTGACCAGTTCGCAAGAGTACTGAGGGCAGATGGGAGCGTGATCTCGGGTTTGTTTGCTGGAAGTAACGCATCAGTTGCGCTACTTGGAACTCAGGGCGCGGGAACGACACTCGCTCCTGCGATGACCGAGGGTTTTATCGCGGTTAAATATATGCAGCATCTAGCTCGTGGCAGCGGCGTAATCGTCGAGGATCGGTAAAAAGAGGCAGTCCAAGAAAGTGTGTCTGGTGACATAGCCAACATCGCCTGTATGCTCTGCCGCAGCCGGTTCAGTTATAGCGATAGATAACACGAATGTACGAAGAGGAAGTGGCAGAATTTGATATCGGGTGTGAGGCGATACGGCCGTGTATATTACTCGGTAAATGAGTGAAGACTTGACCACAGGCCTTCTATCTGTACGACGTACTCCGCAACCTACGTCGTGATGGTTGCAGTTGTCCTTGTTGTATCCCATGGACGTGAAACCACCAAGGCACTCTTGATCAAACTCTGTCCACCCGAAACGCTTGCAGCTTTTTGCGTCACAATGACGGAAGGGGATTGTCATCGCTTACACGGCCGGTCTCATTATTCTTGTTTAATACATGGTTTAGTCGCAGCCAACCCTTTTCCTCTTGAATGTGAACACTTGGCAGCGCGCCACACTAGGCCCCAAAATTCTCTACTTGGTAAAAGAAATTTGCGACATTTTTATATTTAATGGAACATTAATGGGAGTAGTTCGTACTCTAGCATTGTTATAAATATGTACATATCTTGAACAAGACAGCCGAGTCATGCAATGAATTCCTGTTACGTCGAAACTCAATATGCAGTCGAGGTACGCAACAATGAGTAGAGATGGTCCCAAATGCATGCCCTCGGCGAGATCACAAATAACTGGGTTGAGCTCATCGGCAGTTTGAGCTTCTTATCTTGAAACATGCAAGTATCCATGTTTACAAGCAAGTCTGGACTTTTCATAAACTCACGATAAACCGCCGTTCTATCGTCAATGACTGGTTTTATTTAACCGTAGAACCAATAGAGAGCGGTGTAAGAGGTGCTGTCGGTGCCCTTGGCCTTGCAACCGTGAGAAGCACCCCCTGCGGTCAAGACGCGGTAGACTAGGGAGACGCCCTGGCTGCCACCAGCATCCCCCAGGTAGAGCCAATCAACAGCGCCGGTACCTTCAGGGCCAGCGGGAGCAGAAGCGGGAGCCTTGATACCGTCTATCTTCTTAGCAATGAGGAGCTGGTTGGCCTTGTCGAGGTCGAAAGTGGGGACACCAGCAGCGTTAAAGAAGTGGCGACCAAGGTAGGCGATGCTTTTGCGGAGACCTTCAACCTTGAGAGGTTGTTTCCTGGGGAAAGGATTGGTGAGCGAGGCACCACCGTCATAATTGCGATTCAGAGGGACTTTTCTGGTATTAAGAACATCAGAAGGGAGAGAAGCCCATTTCTTGGCTGTTAAAGACGAACGAGCTTGACCTGGATAGAGGCAGGTAACGTCGTAGAGAACAGCCAAAGCACCGATAGCTGCAGGGGTAGCACCAGCCTCAGCGCAGCTTTCTGAATACCAAACCCAAGGGCAATGTGCTTCAGAGTTACATCTCGAGGAGGAGCGGGGAGTTCGGAAGCTGTTGGTCGTGTTGGTGAGGTACAAGACGTTACATAAGGTTAAGGGTGGATCAGGACTTACGACCGCCATTAACAGGAAGCACAGGTACAGGCTTTCCATATTCACAGCTAGAACTTCGGCCATGATATTCAACAGGTGAGGCTAGAGCCAAAGCAGCTGAAGTAAAGATGAGAAGAGAGCTAGCGAGCATAGTGAAGGCGGCGAGGTGCGATGTGATATTTGAATGCAACTTTGGGAGACGTCAAACATATGACAACGTATAAAGGGAAGCGAAAAAGGAAAAGAGGAAAATACAATGTTTATCAATTTTATAGATCACCAATAAGTTGAAGAAGCAGACGATACTATGGGAAAATTGCAGAAGTGGACTACAAGAGAGCAGGCTTATATACAGGCCTCGGCAATAACAGATACCGCGCGACAAACTGTGCTATAGTACATACGAGCTGTCTTCAGGTGGAAATCAAGAGTTTCCTGTTACGTCCAATTCCTTGGGCTCGTAGCATAGCAGACTGGCTGAAGGACTAAGAAGAGAGAAGGAAGGTGGGATCGAAAAAGGGGCAGAAAGCCGGCGAGCATTACGTCCAAAATCCTACCTCATCACTACTTGGATGGTTGCCTCAACTGTTACCCTCAGTACCAATTTGTAAAGTATATTCCAGACATGTCGTATCCCACAACCCTCCATTTCCTCGTTGATTCATATCATTACCTACGAACTGTCAATTTCACGATCAGGGGGCCATTTTAGAAAGACTTACACCAACGCCAAATCGTATGAAAGAATATATCTACACAAGAAAAGCCATTCTGTCCGAAAGGATTTCTCATATTTTGGCCGTAGATTGGACAGTTTCCGTTCGGGCAGATTTCGAACGTATAGTCAATCTTGGACGAGTCTCTCCTGTAGAATTCGATGCATTCATCACCGTGTTTCATGCTTCTATCAATATCTGGTCTGTCGCAGAAATCCTTTACCATCTGGAATACAATATCGGCATCCGTCTGTCCGAGGCTGAGCAAGGCTGGATCATGAAAACACATTGCGCGACGCGTCTCTTCTTCTTCATTGTATGAATTTGCAGTGGTTGTGGGCTCCGAAGTTGTTTTTGATGGTGAAGTTGCCAATGTAGTTTTCGTTTCTGTCGACAAAGTTGTGGTTTGTTTGCCTGTTCGCTCGGTCGAATCAGTATACGACGAAGTGACAACCTCGGCCGTCGTCTTCGTCAACGCCGTATGCAAAGTCGAGGTGGACTGGTCAGACACTGTATCCGGATCCGCGGACTTTGTTTGTATTGAGATTTTTTCAGTTGCAGTAGTGCCCCCCGAAATTGTTGCCGATCCAGTTGTTTCCTTGGTTTGTGATATTGAAGATGTAGCTGTATCTGTAGTCAAGATTGATGCCGGGCCAGTATGCGCTCCTCCTGAAGACTTCTGAGCCGAAAGATCCTTGGACGAATCTGTGCATTCTTCCTTGAACGAGGTACCACTTGATCTATCCGTCTTGATAACGTGAGAGTCATCTGTCTGTGTAAGCGTCGTTGTCGTTGACAATGTTGATGATGGGGCCGTCTCCAATTTGGTCGCACCACTGATAGACGACGGAGCAGATGTCGCTTCGGTTGCCGACTCTGGTTTTTGCTCTTTCTCGTTCACTGTATTAGTGGCTTCAGCTGCGACGGAAGTGGATTGGATATGTGATTGTGTCGTTGTCCTTGTCATCTCGTTGTCCGTAGTGGCATAGGATAGGACCGTCTCCTGCTGCGCATCGTCACGACTCATGGATGGTACCTCATGCACATCTTCCGACTGATCGGCCACGGACGTGGCCGAAGCATCTGAATGCCAAATCTTGCTAGTATTAACGAAGTTGTCTTCTTCATCTTTGGATGTTGTGGCTGTAGTCTTGAACACTGCACTGCTCGGTACGTCACTTATCGAATGTGTTGGCGTATGGGCTTCAGGTCTGGTGCCAGTCCCTTTGCCTTCTGTAAACGGCTGGTCGGGTGTGTCGGAAGATTGAGTTTCTCCCGCGACCGATGGAGACGATGGATGAGAGCCATCGGCAAACACGGTGCTGAATCTAGTGCTAGTCTCTACGGTCTCATACATGGTGCCAGTTGATCGATGACGATACCCATCAGCATCGACAACGGACGTGGATTCGGGAGTTTCTTGTGTCTCAGTTGTTGGATCTACTATCGAGGTGTCCGACATATCCTTAATGCGAAGGGAAGGCGGACATCCATCGGTCCACTTTCCTGATCGGGATGGTCTGATTGTGACATTGTAGCTTAGTTCGGGATAAATTAAATTTATATTTGTGGTTGGATTGAGCGCCTCGAATTCTGGTTCAGTGATCCCCAAATCCCACATGACTACCGCAAAGTTCTGGCCTCTCTCTGGATGCCACAAGCCTATACCGCTGGGATAATCGCACCTCGCGTGAGCCAGGGCGACCAAGGAAAGAACAATGACTGACTTCATCGTGAGGTTACCCTACTTCAGCATGCTAGGAATGAGACCAAACTGATGAAAGGGCTGGGACCTGAATTATATTACTGTTTCTCGTCGCCAAGTCTATTAATGGACGCTCGGTAGAACCTGAGGTAGCCTAGTTTCCAGTTGCGGCAAGAAGCTTCACCGTCCAAAATAGAAGGTCGACAGGGAGCAGGGAAGCGAGATCAAAAGCCTGATCGACACCAAAGCTCGTTTAGCGCTAGCAGATTCCGATATCCTGGAAAGTCGATGCAATTATCATGTGAATGGCACTAAAATATGGCAGTCGATACGAGACACTATAGATTGATGACACACAGAGCGTTGGTATATCCATCATTATTGCGCATTAGCATTCACGAAGGCCAAATCTCACTTTATGCGGTGCTGGTCATCGGCAATACCATTGGGCACGCCGAGATAGGCTGCATGGAGAGTAGAAAGCAGCAAAAGTGGCCTTCGTATTCTTCAACTCCAGCAATGGCATCAGAACTCTAGATAGCTTTTACTATGCCATAATAAAAGAAAGACAGAAAAAGAATAAGAAAGGGAAAGGAAAAATAAGAGAAAAAGAAACAAGGGTCCGTTCAGTTTAGAAAGGGGACCAAATGCGATCAATTAGAACCAGAATGTGTTGTATTCGATTTGATGATGCTGAAGGCTGGCTCTGAATACCCTACTTCATCGGTACCAAATTGCTTCGACTAATCATAAGAATATACGGTGCTCTCGAATCTCTCCACAGATGCGGCCAATCGTGTCTGCAGACGAGCTTCCCAATACATTTTCTCCATCAGGTTGTGAGAGTATGGTGCTGTCTCGCTCCTCCCGCAACACAAATTCATCTCTCTCTACAAAGAGTCTGTCGTCTTCTGTTTGATGGTGTCCTGGAGCCCTAAGTGGGTTCTCCTGTGTAGCAGATCGTAAGGCTTTGCGAACGCCGTGAATAAGGTAACTGGTGGCTAATATTTCGATAACCTTTGAACGCTGAGTTTGGGGAACCATGCAAGCCTGGGCCTCAATAGCGCTGCGAGATATCTCTATCCTCGTACGATGCGTGCCGAACCTCTGATCGAATGTCGAAATCACTCTCGCCGAATGGTGTTCGAGGTGCTCGCGGATATAAACATCAACGTGCCCGAACGCAAGGATTGTCTGTATCATGCTATGATATGTATCAGAACGCCGCATTGCATCTCGGTGAAAAAGAAGCAAGTTCGCTGTCATTCTCTTGCATGAAAAGTTTTCTTCATGAAAGTTGAGAGCATGATTCTCGAGTTGCTGCGCCATTATCGCGTTGGTAGATGAATCGGCAGTTGACACGACGTTGTGAAGGGCGACAAATATCGGAATAGTTGATGGTATTTGGTTAAGGATTTCAAGCCAGCTTGGCGATGAATTGAGTGGTTGCTTGGCTCTGGATGAAAGTAGGGCTGAAGTGGGAACCAGAAGTTTTTCTTCAAACCAAGTCCCTTATATACCTCAAATCAACGTAGCAATATACCATGTCAGCGAGATAGAGTCAGCCCAGAGTTTCAGTTATACAACATCCACGTCTATGATAGATTATTTAAACGAACTACGCTATATTCTGATGCATCGAGCTCGGATTAGACGTTCTAAGATCATACTAACCATTCCCGCTTCCAATAGTCTAGGGTAAGTGATAATGTCCGTTCACAACACCAGACGCTCTCAGCCTTCACTAATGTGTGGCCCGGGAATCGAGGCCGAATTAGGCAGAAGGAGCAGAAGGCGATACTCCCTTGGTGGTTTTATCAGCAGTTAGCCTGAACAGCAATGCCTGTTCACAACAAAGTTTGTTCTGCAAATAGAACATTGAAGGGGTCACTTTGAAAGGTACACCGGATCGTGATGGCGATTATAACTACGAGATTGATATTCTATGTGTGACTGTAACTCTTGGTGTCGACCAAAACCCCTGTGAAGTCTGATCAAATAGCCACATGAGGAATATTAACCTAGAGGGCACAAGGTCTTCGTTAGGTTTTGGGTAGTTACTAGCTTCTGTCTTGTTATTACCACTATGACCCTTCTACCAGCCTTTTTACCGTTCTGCCATGATCCACTGATCCTTGCTTATGTAACATACATCCCCTATTGCGACTTCTTCGCTCGAGAACGACCAAATACGGCGAGTACGCCGCATGCTAAGCAGAGAGCGCCGCTGGAGGCGACAATATAAAACAAAAGAGCAATAGCTTTACACGTTGCGTTGGCGCCATTTGCTATCATGCTATTAGCCTCATCTCCTCCCCCCGTATCCCGCGAGACGCCTGCCAGTGCCTCGCGCAGGTCTCCTTCATCATAATCGAATGACCCAAGAGCCGACTTTAGCAACGACATGCCGCGGTTTTCATAGACAGCACCTGCAATGATCAATGCCATAGAGATACCACCCATCAGGCTCATGTTCAGAAGCGCAGCGCCTTCAATTCGATCTCGGAGGTCTTTGTGAATCCGGTTCGAGATGGCGTTGCTGTGCTGAAAGTGTAGGCCAAGTCCCACGCCCACTAGAGCTGTGAGGCCCATAACCTTACTTTCGGAAACATTTGGTGCAAGAGTAGTAGCAAGGGCTGTTGCCGATCCGAGTGTGATGGCACCGCCAGCGAGGTAGATTAAACCGTAGTGCTTTACTCTTGGCAGACAAGCAGCGATGATGACCACGGTGACGATGAAAGGGAGAACAAAAGGTAAGAGACGCACGGTTTGTTGTAGCGCACTCAGCCCCTTTGAGAAGGCATAGAACAGTGGCATATAGTAGAGCATGATGGCGTAGGTAGCACCGGCGCAACCTGATGCTACCCATAGAGGTATCATATGACGCCGAGCCATGATTTTGATGGGGACCACCTGATGGCGAGGTCGCTTCTGGTAACTGCGAAGTTGTTGAACAACCCAAGCAGCAAGCACAACAGCGAACATAGTCCAGATGGCGATACAGGGCGCCGAGCTCCATTCCCATACCGGGCCGGAGAAGGTGGCCGCGATGGCGAAGAGTACGGTTGTAGCTACTTGAAGGACGATCCCCAATATGTCAATATCAGCAAGACAATCTCGCAGAGGAAGATTATTGGCTTCGGGTCTGCCTGGCACAAAAATCAGGGCGCAGATGATGGCAAGGCCCAGGAATGGTAGATTGATGAAGAAAGTCCAACGCCAGGTCGTGGCAGAGCTCTGCACAAAGGCGCTGCCTACTGGGCCTCCTACTACAAGGCCAATGGCCCACAACCCACTCATGATGCCATAAAGGAGAGGACTTTGACTGTCGGTCGCATACATGGCAAAGTATGATATGGCACTGCAATGGGCATTCAGTATGCGCCGCGTGGGACTGGCAACGACGGAATTAAATAGAGAGGACTAAGCTCTCACTCACCAGTTCTGGCAGATTGAGCCT